>NC_048597.1:689402-901902 GCF_003668045.3 Cricetulus griseus | reverse complement strand
CAGGCACTAGGGAAATGTCTGGAGAGCTACAAAGATGACACCAACTAACAATCTAAGCAATAGAGGAGAGGCTAACTTAAATGCCCTCCCCTGATAATGAGATTGATGACTAACTCATATGCCATCCTATAGCCTTCATCCAGCAGCTGGTGGAAGTAGAAGCAGACACCCACAACTAATCACTGAACTGAACTGAAATCCAGTTGCAGAGAAGGAGAACTGATGAGCAAAGGGGTCCATACCAGGCTGGTGAAACCCACAGAAACAGCTGACCTGAACAAGGGAGAGTCTTTGGTCCCCAGACTGATAGCTGAGAAACCAGCATGGAACTGATCCAGACCCCCTGAATGTGGGTGTCAGTGAGGAGACTTCAGAAATCTATAAGGCCCTTGTAGTGGATCAGTACTTATCCCTAGCATAGGAATGGACTTTGGGAGTCCATCCCACATGGAGAGATACTCTCTGAGCCTAGACACAAGGTGGTTGGCCTAGGCCCTATCCCAAAGAGTATAACAGACTTTGAAGATCCCCTAAGGAAGGTCTCACCCTCCATGGGGAGCAGAAACCATATGGAATAGGTAGGGTGTTAGTTGGGGGGCAGGGGAGGAGGGGAGAGAGAGAGGCCTGGGATTGACATGTAAAATAATCTTCTTATAAATAAATAAATAAATAAATAAATAAATAAATAAATAAATACTTAGAGCCTCCTATAAAGGGTACCAGGGATCTGTTCAAATTAGCACACAGGAAGCCTTGACCTTGGAGGTTTTCCAGAATCCTTGCCCTGCCATTAATCTTCTACCACCCTATAGAAAGATTCCAGAACAAAGAGTGACATTTTCAGTCTGTGATGAAAGACTTGTACACAATGGTTCTATGTTCTGAGCTGGGTATTATATAAGAGGATTAGGGCACATAGAAAGCTCTAACAAAAGGTAGGAGTCTGGTGTCCGGCTCACAGACAGCCTCCCCTAAACACCTGGCATGCAGAGATGCATCATGAGGCCAAGGGGTGGGTCTGGTGGTGTTCTCTGGTATATACAGATGAGTGTGGCTGGCAACTCAAGAGCCCTTAAGACAAATCCAAATGGAAGTCAAGTCTCCTCTCATCAACCCCCAGAGAAGAGCTTCTATGTGCCATCCCAGCCCCAAGTCTTATACCCAGCTGTGGAAAAGTGACAGCAGAGTTTCTCAGAGTAGCGTCTAGGTGGGCTCCTCTGAGCTCTCCTTGACTAGCCACACATTCTCAACTTCTGAGTTCATTTTCTACAGCCTCCAAGTTTAGCAGAGGTGATAGATAATCTTGGTTGTCAACTTGACTACATCTAGAATCAACTAAAATCCAAGCAGCTGGGCACACCTGTGAGGTATTTTTCTTGATGACATTATTTGAGGTCACACCTTCTGGTGGCAGCACATGTAACAGGACCTGGAAGAAGAAAGTTTGGGGTTTCGTCTGCTTGATCAGCAGCTCCCTAGGAATCCTCTGGGACTGCAGCACCAGATTGGGATGGCTGAGACTTCCATCAGAAGACAGCCACCGTTGACCTCCTCAGACAATAGCCTGCAAGCTACTCTAATAAATCCCAACATGTTTATTTCAGTTTTTTCTTCAGAGAACCTAATACAAACACTACAGGATCCCTGCCAGGATAACAGAGCCACCCTCAATATCTGATCACCTGGGATATCTGAATGGGTTTCTTGGCCTCTACCATCCCTTGGCAAAGTCTAGTGACCCTAGCCTGCCTTCAGCAGGAACTCTGTCAGGTCAGGCTAGGCATATGCACCTTAGGCATGCCCTCTCCCACTGATTTTCCATCTAGAGACCCCCTGATCCTGGACTGTAAATCCTAGATCTCCTTGCTACATTTAGAGATAAGCCAGTTTCTCTTCACTGCTCCCTGCCTGGTCCTTTTGCCTGCTGGCCTCACTCACTCTTCCAGGATTTACTCTGGGCTCTTCTATAGAGAGCAAAGGAATGTCCTTTGAATGTACCTCATGAAGTTTCTAAAAATACAAGGGAGTTATTACATCACTGCTTCTATTTTTTTCCTCAGCCAAAACAGGAAGTTGCCTTTGACATTTCTTCAAAGAATAATTTCCTCCTTTTTTTTTCAGTTTCTCACTTTTATTGAACTATGAAAGCCAAATTTGGAATCAGTTGTCCAACTTCTTTACACTGTCTCCCCTCTATCGGCAGAGTAGTATCAAAGAATAAAGATGTAGAAATCTGATTTTAAAGTTTCCCATTCCAACTTCAGTGCACAGGGAGGCAGTAAATGCTGTCACTGAGGTTGTATCTGAGACTGGGGCCATGGGAGCACCGACCAGTTTGTGGTTACTGGAGACTCACCCAGTATTTGCACTGACGTTTCTCCAGGAAATCAAGTCAGTGTTGTCCAAGTCTCTGGACAGTTCCAGACTTTGAGCGCAGATGAGTATATGGACTAACAGGTAGCATTCAGCACCTGCAACCTACCACCTGACAGTGGCTCAACCTTCGGTATGCATAGACTTTCCAATTTCTTACACCAACATGAGATTATCAAGAACCCGTTTTCCAGATGAGGGGACTGAGGTGCAGGCCACACAGCTGCTATGGAAGGGAACAGAAGTACAGAACTGAACACTAACCCTGCCTGGAAATGTATCTTGGTAGTTACTAAAAACATGATCATTCTGAGAATAAAGTAAAATGGCAAACAGGAGTCAAGAAGGGGCCAAGAGAAGGAGCGTGGGAGAACCTGAGGAGCCTTTTTCGGCAACAAACTTCCAAAGGATGTGGCATGTCTTGAAAGGAATGAGGCAGAAAAAAGGGGGAGTCTTGCTAATCTGTGATAGCTTTGGTTGGGCCTGAATGTGTAGAAAGCTTGCTACTCACAACTCTGCCCTTGGGGGCTAGCTCCCTCCAGATGAGGCCTACAGTCTCAGCAAGTGCAAAGCACAGAAGACAGCGATAGGCTCCACCTGACACTGTCATGCGAACCTGTTTGAGGAACAGAGGGAAAGAGCACGGCTGTACTCAGCCATTGCCAGCAGAGACCCAGGTGACTTCTTTACCGTGTTTTGCAGAGGATGGGTGTCTCTAGGGCTCCCCTAACCTTCAGGCTGATGTCACAGCTCTGGGCTGTGATGGTGGGACCCAGATGGAGGAGAGAGTTGTTAAGATTGATCAGGAGCCCAGGTCATCTCTGACAATTTTTGAAGAGAGGCTCTTTGAAAGAGAATCTCATGAGCACCAATGCAGGCACCCCCCTGGGGCAGGATCTCCACCTTTAGATCCAGGAACAGGCTGGATGTTTTGACCCAATTTCAGGCTTCAGAACCTATGTGTTTCTTTTCTGCACCCTTGGTGCCCAGTTCACTCCCACCCTCACTGCAGCTCCATGTCAATCAAGCACAGGCTAAGGAAGCATGAAGGTGTAGAGAACACAGAACCACACATGTTTTACTCTCAATTGCACCCATTTGTCTGACTGGTGCTGCTGTTGTTACAAACTTAAAACCCGGAAATAAATTCCAAGTAAGCATAGTAAGAATAGCCTAAAACAGGAGGGTAAGTTCATCTTACACAAATGTTTTATTTCCAGGGGAAATACGCACACACCATGGGGAGAGAAGTCAGAGGCTGGAGCTGATCGTGAAATCTCTGTGTATTTTTCTTACTACATCATAAGATGGAGCTATATTAAGGGGACTGAGGTCAAGAAAAGTATTCTTTTTGGCTTCTTATGCTGATAAATCATAACAAGGTGAATGAGAATTGGTACAGAACTTACGCAGAAAAGACTGATTATACACTCTAAGTGTGTCAATGCAAATTAAACTCCTGATTACCCCTCTTTACTATGGGTTAGAGACATTTCTCATCTGGCTCCCCACAGTTCTGCGCAATGACCATCCTGTGTGATGGTTGACATTGATTGTCATTTTGACAGGACCTGGAATTATGTAAGGGACAAACTTCTGGCATTCCCATGAAGAAGGGGTACAGAGACTGAGTAACCCGAAGTGGGAAGACCCACCTTGTGTTTGGGCAGCAGCATCCTACATGGGTTGGGATTCCCCAGGCTGCACAAAAAGCAGAAAGTGATCTGAGCAGCAGAATTCATTTCTCTCTGCTTCCTGGCTATAGGTGCATCGTGACAGCCACCTCAATCTTCTGTTGCCAGCACTTCCCTGCAATGACCCACTGAACCCTCAAACTCTGAGCCAAAATGCACCCTTCCTTCCTCCAAGTTGATTTGGTCAGGTTTCTGGCCATACAATAAGAAGAACATGTAATGCATGTGGTTTGGGAAACCACCTGAGACTCATTGGCAGAAGTCCCCCTTCCCTCCTCCTCCTCCTCCTCCTCCTCCTCCTCCTCCTCCTCCTCCTCTTCTTCTTCTTTCTTTCTTTCTCTTCCCCCTCTCTCTCCCTCCCTCATGTGTGTGTGACAATCTGTATGCATATGAAGGGAAGACAACATAACTTGCCTTCCTCCATTGCATGCTACAGTTTGATACAGAGTCTGTCACTGGACCTAGAGCTTGCCAAAATGGCTAGACTGACAACACATTCCTGAGATCCACCTGTGCCCTTCTCCTACCCAGTGCTGCAGCTGTAGGCTACAGTTTTAACATAGATGATGAGGATCTGAACTCGGGTCCTCACGACTGTACAACAAAGACTTTACCCAGTGAGACATCTCCCCAGCCTTTACATGTCCTCATCTGATTACCTTTGATCCTGTTCCAGGGCCTGGAACAAATTCTATAGCATGACAGGATTTGGATTAAGAAACAGTATGTTGTTAACTGTCAGTAAGCTGGCTCAGTGGGCAAAGGCATTTGCTGCAAAGCCTGATGACTTGAGTTCAATCCTTGGGGCCTCCTTGTAGAAAAAGAAAAACAACTCATGAAAATTGTTCCCTGTCCTCCACTCAAATTTGGTCCATAGCCGCTACACATGTCAGCAGTGAGAGCCTTCTATCTGAGCATCTCCCCCTAAACCATCTTCTTATGGATGAAGAACAAATCCCACTGTGAGATGCTCCTCACCTTCCTCTGCCACAGCCAACCACAGAGTGACTGCACCCATAGGCTTCCCTGGTGCTCTGAGATGGGATGATTCACAAGGGGAATCTCCTGGATCCCAAGGTGTCCTACAGGTCACCATGAGGTCATGCCTCATCTGAAAAGTGCCCTTGCTCAGGCAGTCCCCGCCCCCACCCCACATGCACACACTTTCCTCCCCTGTTTGGCCTTCCAGCCTCTTGGGCTCTACTTCTGGGCACTCTGTCATAACCGACTGCCACAAGCCTGAGGCTTAATACAACAGAAAGCTCAAACCCTCGGTGTGGGTGACATGAGCACTTCAGCAGGCTACGAAGGAGCTCCTGGCTTTGCTAGCCAGCCTCTGGACACCCCCATTCTTCCCTCCACTTCCACACAGCTTCATTCCTGTGAGCTATATATCCCAACCCTTTAAAGGTGCAGTAGTTTGTTTAGGGTTCATCCTAAATTTTAGCTGACTTAACCTTCAGATCCTTAATTATACCCACAAAGGCTCTGTTTCCACCATGCAGCATCAGGTGACCTGATTTTAGAGAGCACCACTCAACCTCGCTCACAGCATCACCCTAAGACACAAAGCCAAATGACCATAACCCAGGCTTATCAAGGGCAGACTCAAGTCTTCTGTTTCCCGTCTGACCATACCAAGGGGCATTTGGGACCAAGACACTGCAGTTGGCAGCTGTGTACCTGGAAACTGCAGATGCAGGGTGCCACCCATTAATCTGATCTACATTTTTATCAATAAAAATAAAATTAAAAAGTTTCAGTGACCTCGTGGGCAAGAGAGCAGGCAAGTTGCTGAGCACAGGAAAGTGTGGGTTTGGCTGCCAGCTGTTTGCAGTCATTGTTTAGAGAGGCCAGATGCCCAGCATCTAGGGTCCTCGGGGATTCCATTGAAGCTGGGTCCAGATGCATCCCTACTGCTGGGAAGGAAGCCATGGTCCCTTGGGAAGATGAAACTGGGTTAAGCCCTACCTACTGAGAATAGGGAAGCATGCCAGCTGAGACCCTGCAGAACTGAGGTCTTCTTCTGAGAGTAGTGACCCTGACACCCCGTCAGGTGTGACAGTTCACCAGGCATTAGCTTTCAACACACCAAACACCCAAATCATTGCACACTTTAATGAAACAGTGTCTATGTCAAAAATCCTAAACATTTATATAACTGTATCCAGTTTCTTTTCCAATTTTAATATAGTTAGCCAACATCTACTAGATATGTGTCTGCAGTAAAAAAAGAGGAAGCTTATATTTAAAAAAAAAACATAAAAACACTAAAGTCGGGCTGGAGAGATGGCTCAGAGGTTAGGAGCATTGACTGCTCTTCCATAGGTCCTGAGTTCAATTCCCAGCAACTACACGGTGGCTCACAACCATTGTTATGAGATCTGGTGTCCTCTTCTAGTGTGCAGATATAAATGGAAGCAGAATGTTGTATACATAATAAATAAATAAAATATTAAAAAACAGGAAAGTGGAATGAAACAGTATTTAGAATGCAAAATAAAATAAAACTATAATTCCAAGAATTATAGAAGATAATTTATAAAATAATAATAGAATGGTGATGGAAAACATAAAAAAAGACTTTAAAAGAAAGAAAGAAATAGAAGGAGATCACCTATACATCAATCCAGAATCTCAAGAATACAGAAAAGGAATTCAACAGAAAATAATATAAATATTTCAATTTTTTCAGTAAATATGGATGAAAATCCAAAAAGATCAAATATAAGTGAACCTAAATAATATATAAGTAAAAGGATATATGAAAATAAGTGCATTATTACATGAACCTTAACAAAATGACAGCAAACAAAACTTGAATTAGATTATCAGTCCTCAGAATAATGCATGAAGAAGGGGACACACTGTTGCTTCCCACTCTCCTAGATGTTACCGTTTCAGTAATGATCATTTTGAATGTAACAAACTTTAAACAAGAAAAGAAAGTGTTCTTGAAGTGTGGAAAGATAAGACTCCTGTCAGGATGCTATTGGGAAGCCCACTGGATGAGGAGCAATTGCTGTGTTTGGATATTAAAGGTCCTCTTGTTAGCCAGCTTATGGATCCAACAGGAAGTGATGCAAGGCCTTGTGGAAGAGAGTTATGTTTTGGGAGGTGCTCTTGACATGGATAATTTCTCTGTCTCTCTTCCTGTTTCTCTATCCCTCTACCCCCCACTCTCCTTCCCCTCATCATCTTAGTCTCTCCCACTTTTTCTCCTGGATGACTTGATATGAACAGCCTTTCTGCACAGTATCAGTGAGTTTCTAGCCATGATCGCTTCTTTGTTTATATTTAAACAGTCTTTTACTTCTACAGGATATATCTACTGCAAACTAAAAACACTGGTATAATTAAAAATCATGTCAATAACTGGAAAGCCTCCCCATGTTCATAGATTAGAACAAAGAATACTGTTAATATGTCTGTACTACTCAGACTTATCTATAGACCCAATACAATCCCAATTGGAACATCAGCATTATTAATCATGGCAATAGAAAAACACCCAAGAATTGTATGCAACCATCCAAGATTATCAATAGCCTAAGCAAACTTAACTCAAAACATCAAACTCAGAGAAACATGTTGCCATACTTCAAAACACTACAAAGCTATGATTCAAACAGCATGATTCTGGGAGAAAAGAATGCACCAACCATTGAAACAGATAGTCAAGAAGCCATGCATGGGGTACATGCCTGTATCCTAGCATTTGAGGGCTGGGACTGGAGAATCTCAAGTTTAAGACCAATCTGGCTTACACAGAAAGACCCTGTCTCAAGGAATGGAGGGAGGATGGAGGGAGAAAGAAACAGGGAGGAAGGAAGGGACGGAGGGAGGGAGGGACGGAGGGAGGGGGGAGGGAGGGAAGGAGGGAGGGAAGAGGGAAAAGGGAGGGAGGGGGGAGGGTGAAGAGAAGAGGAAGGAGGGAAAGCAGGCAAGCAAAGAAAGCTAAGAAATAAACCTTAATTTTTAAGGTCAATTTATTCTCTTCTTTATTATCCTTAGTTTATATTCATCATATAAAATAATGGAAATTATGACCTTCTCCTTCACCCAGGCAAATATGTCATATGCTTGTGTAAACATCCCTTTACACTTTGTTCACCCCCACAGTGCTCTTCTTCCTGCCCTACCCTGTGTGTGTGTGTGTGTGTGTGTGTGTGTGCAGATGAGAGAGAGGAATGAGTGAGGAGAGAGAGACAGAGGAGACAGAGGAGAGAGAGAGAGGAGAAGAGAGAGAGAGAGAGAGAGAGAGAGAGAGAGAGAGAGAGAGAGAGAGAGAGAATGAGAGATTCAACATATGTCAGAAAACCAAGTGAGATGGGAGAGGCTATGAAGATTGCTCTCACTGAACTGGTGGGTCAGCCGCGTCCCTGGCCTTCGTGTATCTCACTACCCAGGGTTCTGAGTATCCTCCTCCTCTCTCCTCCTCTGCTAGTCTTGGCTTTTGAGTTAGCCTTTCCTTCCCCCACAAAGTTCAGCTAGATATTTTCTTTTTGCTGGTTTTCTTTCTTTGTTGCTCACAGACGGTGCCTATGGTTTGACTGACCCATATCTGGGGATGGCACAGGAGTTCCTAGCAGTTTTCAAACAGCCTCAGCTTCCTCTGGCCTTTCCCTACCTTCTACCAGAAGACAGGTTTACAAGCTGGGTTTTAGTTCTACTCCACAAAGACTGGTGAATATGTCCTTTTAAATAGAAGTATTGGCATGTACTTATTGCAGGTTACAATTGCAGGCTAGTTCCTCTGTGGGAAACCCCCAGAGCAGTTGGAAAGGCCTCTTGTGTAAAGAGTTCATGGGAGGCCAATAATTTTTGCCATATGGGGAATGCTGAGGGTAAGGTCCCAATGTATTGTTGCCTCAGCACCTCAAAAGCACCTTCAAATATTGACCCAACTTGCCTTGTTCCATGTAAGCCATTATTCAGTTGTGGGGTCAAGTCAGAATAAAAGCACATGCCTTGCATGTACAAGGTTCTGGGTTTCAATCACAACCAGTGTTCCCAAGTCCGATGGAACATGCAGAATGTAAGCCCCTCCCCTCTTCTGAAACCCACAGTAGCCTCCTCACCTAACCTGTACCTGCCATTCAGGAGCCACCACATCTGACTAGCCTGACCTGCTGCTCTAGACCATGAACCAAAACAAAAGTTTCCTCTCTAAGAAGATTCTCTTGGGTATTTTGTCACAGCAACAAGCCAACTAACACAAACACACTTAGTAAATTCCTCTAAAACATCCTCGATAGTTGAATAAATTCTAAGGAATGAAATTTTTACAGTCAAACAGATGTCAGTTTATCATTTTCAATATGAATTGTCAAATTCTCCCCCAGAAAGACTGAGCCTTTTAATGACATTACAATATTTATTAAAATATTCTCATTAAAGTACTCATTGCATATGGCACTAGCACAGGCCCAGTCTTGGTTCATAGCAAGGAGAGAGACCTAGAGTTTGTCTTCCCAGAACTGAGTTCCAGGGTTGGTAAAGCAAGGAACATTGTGGAAAGTTAATGAATAGATACTTTCAGGTAATATAATTTAACCAAGAGAATAAAGAGGGAAGCTGATGGGTTGTGATTTCAAAGCTTATCATTGGTAATGGTTCCTTGTCTAGAAACTGTTCTAGAAGAATGCTGCCTGAGCAAAAAGCTGGCATCCAGAACGTGGGATGGAATTAAGCAGTAGACAGGCTCCCATGTAAAGCAAGCACACTGGACAGTGGGGTGAGAGATAAGCCAGAACCAAGTGGCAGGGAGTTTGGGTTATCATTCATTCAAACAGCTAAGATTAGGCCATACATATCCATGGAAGGAAAGAATGGAAGATGCAGATCAAGCCACACAGACAGCATCTTTTTTACACAATGGTGGTGTACAGTTCTGTGAGCTTAGCGTTTCCTACTTGCCCTATGTCTATTTATGCCACAGACAGAGGTAGATATCACCACCTCCATTCACACAGTGAGAAGGCAGGGTCAGAGCTACGACTCATGGTGTGTATGTAGAGCCTGGCTTGAAAGCCACATGGTACTTGCATTTATACTCTTCCTACCAGGAGCCAAGTAACTACTGCCCCTAAGAGTAGTATGATGAATTCTTAGAAATAGGCACATGGCCACATGAGCTATGTGCAGGTGACAAGGAGTTCAGTATTTTATTTACTGCATATAGTCCTTTACCTTGCTTATTGTCACATTATCCACCAGATTATAAGCTGTCTTACTTATAAACAAAAGCAATTACCGCAAGAAGCTGACGAACAGCGATAAGAATAAACCCATCTCTCCAAGATAGGTCACTGTAAAAAGAAACTAAACTTAGTCCTGGTGGAACTGAAGAGATGACTCAGAGATTAAGAGTACTTGCTGCTCTTGCAGAGGACCCAGAACTGGGTCCACAAGCTCACAGGTTCCTTCTGCTTGTTGAGCATTTATAAGGCCTTGAATTCACTTCTCAGTATCACACTAGTTTCAGGATAGTTTCAGGTGAATCTGTATGTGTAGGTGAGTATCTAATGTTCATATGCTTTAGAAAGACACAGATTAAACTATGACACAGTAGCACTTGATTTTTGTCATATATACCCTATGATTTCATGTTGATGGACATCAACAGACTTGGTCATGTTGATGCCTTAGTCCTGTCTTACTGTGCTCTTTTGACTTTCTCAGCCTGCTTTCTTATACTACCCAGGACTACCTGCCCAGGGTGATACTACCCACAGGTAGTATCTGGAGGGTCTGGATCCTCCAAAATCAGTCATTAATTTTAAAAAATGCCTTGATTTGAAAGGCATTTTCTCTATTAATGAAAAGTGAAAATTAAGTAAGCTTATAATACAGCAAACCCTAAACTGCACTTGCATAGCCTTTAAAACATACAAACTACTCTTAGTGTTTTATATATTTACTCATTTAGTGTTCACACAGGACCAGAGCACCAGAAGTATTCAGGAACATGCCCAAGGCTATTAGTGCCTCCGTGAAGCAGGCAAGATTTGAACTTAGGCATGCCAGCTATACAGGGTCCTTAAATACCATGCTTGATGCCTCCTGAGAAATTATAAATTTCATCATGGCATTGACTCGTGTCATTATTGCACAGAAGGACCCAAGCCTGTTCTACTTACAGGTGGCACTTGTCCATCTCAAGTCCTGAGCTACCCACTGAGTAACTAAGGAAAACAGTCCAGTCCTTCCTGGAGTCAAGACTGTGACATTCAAGTGTGGCCCACTGGGCATTGTGTTTCATGTGTAAGAAGCCAAAGGCCTCTGTTTAGACTCATGATTCTCTGTTTTTCTCTTTTGTTTGGGATGCTGGGGATTGAAAACAGGACTTTGTCCATACCAGGTAAACACTCTAGCCCTGAGCTACTCCCCTAGCTTATGTACCAAATATCCATTTTAGCCAGCCAAATATAAATAGCAAAATAAGAGGGGATCTACTAGCCAAATTGGTTACTGACTTCCCCAATGAGCACAGGCAAGGGACTTACTGTCTCTCTTCCATGATTTGGAATTCTTGGAGGAAATAAAAACCACAAAGTGGGACAAGCTGGTTTACATCTTTTCATGAAGACAGCTTCTCTTTTTAGAAGGGCTGAGTTCTATAAATGCTCTTATAGCTTGGCAAAACACCAAGGCTCCATCTTCAAAGATGACAAGCACATGAAACTGAGAGATGTATGGATTTCTTTTCTCTGTTTCTTTTGAATCAGGATGAAAAAGTAGAAGTGATTTGAAGAAAAGAAGGAAGGAAAATTGAAACATGTGACCTGAATTTGCAAGGATTTGGTTTGTCTATAAATTCACTAAAGGCGCCTCTATAAGGAACTAGGATTCCTGGTGTAGACACAAGGAAAGCCTAGTGATTTCACATCCATCATTAGCAGGTGGTAAAGTCCCAAAGCATGTCAGATTAGGACTTTGAGATCTAAACAGACAATAAACAAGACAAACTGTTGCTGAGACAGGATAGCTTAAGAACAGGGTCGTTACCATAGCTCCACCCCCAAAATGCCACATGTGTTATCTGAAACCAGAAGATCAATCCGAGATGGCCATTTCAGACCAAGACCTTCACAGACTTTGAACTTGATAGTTCCTGGCCAAGGCACTAAACTATGAAGTCCTCTAATTCAATTGTTTCATAACAACAGTGATCTGCTTTTCTGTCTTAGTACCCCTGGAAAAGAAAAGCCCAAAGCACAGAATATCATCCCCCAAATGGTACCTTTCCAGAAAGTATATGCTCAAGACCTGGTCCCCAACTTACAGTATAACTGCATTTGGAGGAAGGACCTTTACAGGTGACTATGGTAAATGAGTTCATTGGTTTAGGCCCTAATCAATTTAACCAGTGTCCTCCTAAGAAAAGATACAGGCACATTCAGAGATGACTGTGTAAAGACATAAGAGGATGATGCCATCTAAAAACCAAGGACAGGTTGGTATGCTGTGAATATATGTTTCTCTTATTGGTTGATTAATAAATCTGTTTTGGCCAATGGACAGGCAAGGATGTAGCCAGGCAGGAAGTATAGGCAGGCTACCAGACTAGGAGAATTCTGAGAAGAGGAATGCAGAGAGTGAGTCACAAGAAAGACACCATGTAGCTACCAGAAAGATAAGATGCCCAGGCTTCTCTGGTAAGCCAAGACCATGTGGAGACACATAGATTAATAAAAATGGGTTAATAATTAAGAGAGAGCTAGCCAATAAGAAGCCTGAGCCATCTGCCAAACAGTATAATTTATATAAGCCTCCATGTGTTTATTTGGGTCTGAATGGCTATGGGACCAGGCAGAACAGAAACTTCCATCTACAACAGGTCACAAGAGGAACCAGATCTATTGCCAGATTTGTCAAAGACTTTTAGTTTCTAGAATTCTAGAAAGTAATTATCTACTGTATAAATCACCCAGCCCATGGTATTCTGTTACAATATTCCTGGCAAGATAATACCTGGGGCATTTAGGCAGATGGAGTTTACAAAACTAATAGGAATACTTTCGTGGCCACATTTAAGGTCATGTATTTAGAATCTAGAAATCAATAAAGGTCATTAAGAGTTTATTAAGAACTACTATCAGTAGTTTAAAAACAATAATAACACTGCATTTATCTTAAAATCTTATCATATGTTGATTTTTTTCAATGTCTAGAAAGCAGAAGTTCAGACTTACATGTGGCTGTTTTCACTGGAACTCTAACATTCGAAACCAACTTCCACTATGTTCCCACAAATGCCACCTAAGCTTGACACTTGCTGCTTCTTGGGGATCTCAAAAGTCATGTTCATTTAGATCCTGTGGCTATCCACTGCTACCTATCATCACTAAAGCCATCACCACCCTGTTCATTCACACGGTCTACACTTGCAATGCCTGATCCTGTCATCCTGTTTTGCATAGGAGGTGGAGGCCAAGGCCAGAACCACTAGCACCACATCTGGGCTTTTCTGCCAACCATAGCAACCTCTGTCTTCTTCCACTCACATTTCACCTTGAATCAACATTGGCTGCTCATGTTGGTTATTGGGTCAGGCATCTTATTTCTCCTACTAGTGTTTAACTCCTAAGGGAGGTGTGGCTTATGAGTCTTAAGGCACATTCTGATTTGTTCATAACTGGGGCCCAAAATACACTTACTAAATCAATGAATTTCAAGAATTGGTTCTCTATAATGCAAGTAGCCATCCACATTTCGTGTTTAGGTGTGTGTATCCATGTTTGGGCTTGTAGAGGACAGAGGTTGACATCTAGTATCTCTCTCTATGATTCTCTACCATATTTTCTAAGTCAAGGTTTCTCATAGAACCTGGTCCTCATTGTTTCAGCTCAACTATCTAGCCAGTGAGTACCTATGACCCACCTGCCCCACTCTTCCTTGTGCTGGGATTGTAGACACATAATACCACACCCAGTTTTTTTTGGGGGGGGAGGAAAGTTAGAATCTGAACTCAGATCTTCATGCTTGTGTACCAAGTGCTTTACCTACTGAGTCCTCTCTGTACCTCTACTTAATACTTGTGATACATTTTGGCTTAGAAATTCAAGTAGTCCTGTCTGAGGTTGAACACTTAGATCACAGTTCTCAAGGCTGATAGGATGATACATGTCAACACTTTATCTAAATAATTGCTTACATGAACAATTCAAGATGTTCACTAATGGCTCAGAGAAGACCAATAAGGAGGTCCACCTTTAGCACCAGCATTGTATGGGACCTTTATTTTAAATTCCTAAGAACAGAAAAGCGTAATCCAAATTGCAGTATGACTAAGATTTGCAAGTGACTCTAATGCAAGGACATATATGAGTATATGTATAGAATCATATTTAATCCTTTGCTGATCCACAGGTTAGCTATTACTACTCTCATTATTCAAATTAGGAATCTGAAGGTTGGAGATCTAAAATACTTTCCCATGGTGGCACTGCTAACAAGTTTGCTAACCAAGGTTAGAACCCAGCCCTACTTGGATAGGGACTCAGTGTGATGCCAATGACTTTGTCTAAATACTTTCATTCACCTAACTTCCTCCCAGAAAATGCAACTTTCATCTGCTATGCAGAGATCATGTAGGATCAGTGAGTAAATTCAGCCTAGAGGAGTATTCTTCGGAAATATAAAAGCAAAATACACACAAAACTTGCCAAAGAACATCCCAGGACTCTACTCAGAATCATGTCATCTTCCTATGTGATTTTAAACATGTGAGTTACATTCCAGCCAGGCAGATGGTCAAAAGTCACTGCAGATTTTCCTCCAAGCCTGGGATATTGATTATGTGCTATCAAGTAATTTCTGCTTTTATTGGCGCCACTATCATATTTAACCCATAACTCAAAAATCACATGGGACCTAGTCCAGACACATGGGGATTTCTGTGTTCTCTTCCTACTGTCAGTAGGCTGTCACTCAAATCAGGCTCCTGACTCCCTTGACCATCATTTCTCAAGTACAAACACACCATCCACATGACATCAACACACCTGCATCATATATATTTATAACTGAACAGTGGTGCATCTTAGCACCCATTTGGCCATGACTACTTAGGTTCAACTACCTTAATTCCCATATTCTACCTATATTTGTTAGGTTCCCACTATGCACCAAGAAGCAGTTCAGTACAAAAATAAGATTCCTTATGTTAATGGTCATGAAGTCATGTTATGGTATCATAGCAATGCATCCAGCAATTGAGGCCATTATAAGTATACATTGTACAGAAGTTAGGCAGGTAAGAATTGGCATTCCAGATCAGATAAGATGTTGGTGAAAGAAATCAGGATGTGTTAGCAACTTTGTTCATCATGGTAACAAAATACCAGACAGAGCAACTTAAAGAAACAAGGTTTTATTTTGTCTGATAGTCTCAACGGTGACAAGGAAGTCCAGTCCACCATGGAGGGGATGGTGTGATGGGTCTCTGGAGGATGACGGGGCAGCATGCACGACAGCTCTGTGGAATATAAAAGGGATGGCAGGGGCAGAGCATGTGATGGATCTTTCACATTGTGACTGCCAGCCAGGAAGCAGAGAGAGCTAGAACAGGCCTGGGCTAAGCTCCAACTCCCAAGGACCACCCCCAGTACCCTGCCTCTCCTAGTGAGGTCCGAGTCTTAAACCTTCTACAACTGCCCATGACAGTAGCACTAGTTGGGGGCCATGTGCTCAAACACAGGAGCCTGTGGGGACATGTGAGACCTCAACCATAACAGAATATAGCATTACTCTTCTCCACCATTCCCTCAATTTTGTCTTGAGAAAATTTGTTTTAAATGATTCTTAACACTAGGAAAAGAAGACACAAATAAACACCCATCACAGTGCACAAACTAGATGAAAGCATACACCTTGTTGTTAGCCGCATTCCCATGTTGAGGCTGATGCTGTCTCCCTAGCTGTGACTCTTCAGTAAAGCCCTGGCAAATTAGCAACTGAAACACCCCTACCCTCTGCTCCTTTCACATCTTCTCTAAGCATCCCTGAAATACCCACACTTAAGTGTTGTTGGTTGTCTCTAATTTTTACTCTTTTACTCTTTGTTCCTTGCTCTTTGGGGAGGCCCACAACCCAGCTCCCAAATAAATTACAGAGGCTTATACTTTCTTATAAATGCCCAGCTTTAGTTTGGCTTATTTCTAGCCAAACTTTTCATAACTTAAATTACCCCATCTACCTTTTTCCTCTGGGCTTTTACCTTTCTCTTACATCTGTATATCTTACTTTCACTCTTATTTCGTGGCTGGCTGTGAGGCTGGGTGGCTGGTCCCTAGCTTCCTCCTCTCCTCCTTTTCTCATTCCTTAATCTCCTTTCTCTCTTTTTCTCCTTCTATGTACTATCTACCTACCCTTTCTCCTGCCTTTCTATTGACTATTAGCTCTTTTTTTTTAGACCAACCACGTTTTTTAGACTGACAAAGTAATACAGCTTCACAGAGTTAAACAAATGCAACATTAAGGAAGGCAATATATCTTTGCATCATTAAGCAAATGTTCCACAGCATATATGAATATAACACATCTTAAAATAATATTCCATGACACTTAAGTGGGTGTTCCTAGTTCTAACATTTCTTATCTACTAAGAAAGCAACAAGTCGATTTGGACCTCTTTCCCCCCAGATTGGACTTTTCTAAATTAAAAAATGGAACATTTAAGGCTAGGAGAGTTGATTCAGGGGTTAAAGAGCACTTGTTGCTCTTACAGAGGAGCCAGGTTCAATTCCCAGCACCCACGTGGTGGCTCAAACCCTTTACAACCCCAATCCCAGGGGATCCAACTCCCTCTTCAGACCTTTGTGGCCACCAGGCAGGCATTTGATACATATACATTCATGCAGTTAGGATGCTCATACACATGAAATAATAAAGCAAATCTAAGACAAGCTTTAAATGAACATTTAACTGGCATACATTTATTTTTAATTTAAGATGACAAATTATGAATATTCGGGCAATAACCATATGGCTCAGCCTGTCCTTGTTAACTGGCAAATAATCTGACTCCCTTTAGGTTAGAATGTTAAGTTTGTTTGGTGAGACCATGGGTTAAAACCATGCAGGCACATCCCATCTCGACATATACCTCATCTCCGGCAGAGCCTAAACAGCTGTTCTTGTCTCTAACTCCCCAACCTTGAGCCAGTAATGATAGGTACCTCCTGAAAATTCCTACTATCAAGATAGTGATCTGCACACAGTATGTCTATAGCCATTTAAAACATCACACATGGACTTTTAGAAATAATAGAACCTCTTTTAAAGGTTTACTTAGTTATCGGTGGAAGAGTATTTGCACAGTTGTCCATAGAGGGTAGAAGAGTGCATCAAGAATCTGTCACTCCATGTATTCTTTGGAGGCAGAGACTCCCTGAATTTAGGACTTGCTTGCATTTTCTCAGCTAGGCTGGGATCCAGCAATCTTAGTGCCCCCATACACCCCTCAGAAATCAGGGTAATGGGAGTATGTCAGATACCCATCTTGCCATGTGTATTCTAGGATTTTAACTCTGGTTCTCAAGATTACACAGCAAGTGCCCTTAACTGCTGAGCCACCTCTCCAGCCCCAGAAGTGAGTCCAGAAGTTGGGGCTTCAGTCTATGCTGTGCTATAATCCTAGTTCTAACTTAAACAGGACTACTAAAAGGATATACTCTAACAAACCTCTGAGATTTATTTATCACTGCTCTGTGAATTCTGACAATGGCACAAGGCTGTGGGTGTAGGTGCAACCTTTAGAATTGTTTGCTCCCCACAGAAACAGCTGACCTGAACAAGGCAGAGCTCTTGGACCCCAGACTGACAGCTGGATAACCAGCATAGGACCAAACTAGGCCCCCTGAGCGTGGGTGTCAGTTAGGAGACCTGGGCAGTCTATGGGGCCTCTGGTAGGGGAACAGTATTTATCGCTAGTGTACAAATGGACGTTGGGAACCCATTCCCCATAGAGGAATATTCTCTCAGCCTAGACACATGGGGGAAGGCCTAGGCCTTGCCCCAAATGATGTGACAGACTTTGAAGATTATCCCATGGAAGGCCTCACCCTCCCTGGGGAGCAGTAGGAGGATGGGATGGGGGTTGGTGGGGGGCAGGGGAGGATGGGAGGAAGATGGAACTGGGATTGGCATGTAAAATAAGATTGTTTTTAATTTAAATTTGAAAAAAGAATTGTTTGCTCCTTGGCAAACCAAGTATAAGAATGGTGTCTCTGCTATGAAAAACCCCAATATTTTATGTCATTATGTGGCATGTAGCTGGCACACATTGAGCCTGACATGGTAACTAAACATTGCCAAGGAGCTGTGGAAAGCTTTTCCCTGCAAATACTTCTTCCTCTCCTTTAGAACAATGAGAGACAACACCCAAATGTTGACAGAAAATGGTAGTGTGGGCAGGTCTGTGGGCACTGGAAGACAGAGAGAGAAGTAAGAACAACATTAAGGCATGGAAAAGGACAGATAGCTGTTTTAAAAAAGGCAGAAGAAAACTTGGATAAAAGGCATGATGCCTTTGAAGAATAGCTAAAAACAAGGAAGAGTAGCAAGCAAAACCAGTGCCCTCAACAGGCCAAGGAAAAACCAAGTATCTGCTCTAGAATCTGTGTTGATTGGACATGATGATGAGAAGTTGACTTAACTGTACAGCCTTGTGAATAATAGATACAAACACTCATAAACATGGCAGCAACTTCATTATCTACTGACTGGCCACCTAGGTCATTAAAACCTTGCCTATGGTGGCAGGAGCAAGTTCATTGTTCTGTTCTGTTTCTTGTTTTTAGATATCTATCCATCCACAGCCTTGGATGAGAACCCACTGCCTCTGTGGTTACTTCTACATCATCAGGCCATGTGCACAACTCTGTTAAGCAAGTGTTTCTGGTATGCATACAGCCATGGTGGAAACACACTTCTTCCCAGTATAGGAAGCTCCTGGTCCACTCCCCGGAATCTACAGGAGAACCCCCACACACACACCTCTCAAGATGTGAACTTTGATCTTTATCAGGTTTCTCAGGTCTGTGCTTCTCATAAACTATGAGCAGAACCTATGTCATCTCAAGTTGACGGGAATCCACACTGGTCCTGACAACTGGTTCTGCCCTCTACAAGGAAATGCTTACTTAGCTGTTGTGCGAATTCTAATTAGTCCTAATAATAAAAACCCAGAGTCAGATATGGGGGTTAATGCTGAAAGATCAGAAAAGCAAAGTAGCCAAACACTAGTTCTGGCCCCTACTGAATCCACAGACCAAAGGTACCATCCTGTCCCTACAAATCCTCAGACGGAAAGCAATGAGCTCCTGTCTCTTCCCTCCTTATATTCCTCTCTCTGCTCAGTCATATCATTCCTGTCTCCACCTCCCTAGTGCTGGGATTAAAGGCAGATGACTCCCAAGTACTGGAATTAAAAGTGTAAGCCACCACCACCTAGTTCTGTTTCTCTTTTAGACTGGATCAGTCTCATGTAGCCCAGGGTAGTCTTGAACTCAATCCTCTGCCTCTGCCTCCCAAGTGCTGGGACTCACGGTGTGTGCTAACTAGTGGCTAGCTCTGCACCTTGATCTTTAGGCAAACATTATTTGTTAAAGCACAAACAAAATATCACCATGCATAGCTCATCCTTCTCCATCATGCTTCCAAAATAAAGGACACTTGGAGATAAAAGCTATGTAGGTAACACACTGCTTCAAATGCTTTGAGATGATGCTCATGTTCCATATTGTTATATAGAATCATTTGAGTAAGCAATGATTTGAGTGTGAGCATGTGTGTGCATGAGTGTGTGTGTGTGTACAAGTGGGGGTGTGAGTATGTGTGTACAATGTGTGTGTATGAGTGTATGTGTGTACAAGTGGGGGTGTTTATGAGTGTGTGTGTGTGTACAAGTGTGGGGAATATGAGTGTGTGTATGAGTGTGTCTGTACAAGTGTGGCAGGTGTGAGTGTGTGTGTATGTGTGTGCTTATGCATGTGCCAGCATGTTGTCTCTGGTGCAATAAATCATTAAAGGTACAAGGATGATGAAAGATGGAGAACCAAAAATAAGTGAAAAAACTATAAAATCTCCTAGGAGACATACAATGTCCAAATATCCCACAGCCATGCATTATTCTACCCAGGATACACTGGAAGCTTTATACAAGCATGGTCCACAGTGATTGGCTGATAGAACAAAAGCCTTTACTATTGTTCACAGGGATGGGTGGTGGATAGAATACATTTATATCCATCTTCCGAGAAACATTTATAGGTCAAAGAAGAAAACAGAGAGTGTTTAACGTCTGACAACATGCCCCCCAGGAGTCAAAATAACACTAGTTATTGCTATAAGGAGTACACAAATGAAATGTCAAAACACAAAACATGCAGGTTTAATTCTCTGAAACAGAATACAGTCAAACATCCTTCTGTTTAGAAGAGACTGCATGATTAGCCAAGCTATAAATAAATATGCTTGTTCTTGGTCACAGTGTTTTAATCCCAACCTAGGAGACCAGGCCACAAGCCTAGTTCTGCAGGTATTTCCTCAGCTTGATGAGTGGGGACCAACATGGAGGGCTGATGGGCACTGTGATTTTCAAGGTAGAGTTACTGACTCACTACACTAAGGCTGCCATAACCAAAGACCACAGCTGGAATGGCTTATGTAACAGAATGTATTTCAAATGGTTCTAAACACTCCAAGTCTGAAATCAAGTCTAGCTCAGCAGACTTGAGTTCTCCACTTCAAGAAGAGGGGTATTTTTGTTGTTGTTGTTGTTGTTGTTGTTTTTGTTTTGCTTTGTTTGGTTTGGTTTGGTTTGGTTTGGTTTGGGTTTTTGAGACAGGGTTTCTCTGTGTAGCTTTGGAGCCTATCCTGGCACTCGCTCTGGAGACCAGGCTAGCCTCGAACTCACAGAGATCCGCCTGCCTCTGCCTCCCGAGTGCTGGGATTAAAGGCGAGCGCCACCAATGCCCGGCCCAGTTTTTTTTTTTTTTTTTTTTTAATTAGGGAGAGGGATCATAAAAATGAGAAAGGGAAGTGGGGAGACCAGCATCCCCTCTCTGTCCTCATAATGTCTCTGCATTGGCTTCTGCCAAGGGTAGCAGACATATGGCACAGGGCCCACAACCATGCCCTCATTTAATGCCCCAATATAGTCACATTGGATGATAAAGCCTAAATGTGAGAAGTTGACAGGACCAAGTGTTAGTGTTCAGGCATCTGTACTGGCCTGTCATTGGAGTTCTGACAGGATAGGCCCTCAGCTGAAGCCACAAGAGGAATGTTCCCTTTTAAAAAGGCCCTGCCCACCTTCCATCTCTCTCTCTCTCTCTCTCTCTCTCTCTCTCTCTCTCTCTCTCTCTCTCTCTCTCTCTCCCTCCCTCCCTCTCTATCCTCTCCCCATCTTTCCTTTCTCCTCTCTCCTGCTGCTCCTGTCCCCTGAGGCTGGTCTCTTTCCTTCCCTTTCTCATTTTTATGACCCCTTTCCCTAGTAATTAAAAAAAAAAAAAAAAAAAAAAAAAAAAAAAAAAAAAAAAAAAAAAAAACTCTGCTTGAACCCTGTTGCTCGGTGTCTTTCTCTCACATGCTGCTTTTCTGAAATTACAAAACCAAGTTTCTGTTTATAAAAGGAGAGACAGAAGGGCATGTGCTGAGGTAGATAACAGTTGGGCTGCCAGGAGTCACAACACCTATAACCGCAACGTGTAGCTGAGATTAGAATAGTAGGCTGAAGAGGTGTCTTCATAGGTCTCGGGGGTGGGGCACCAACATACTGGCTACATAAATGGTCAAGTGACCTGCTGATATAGTGCTGATATAGGAAGCACCTCCATAGGATGAGAGCCAGTCTTTCCGACCTAGCTGTAGACTTGTGGTGTAGACAAGCCTGGGCAGACATGTTGGCAGTTGGTGTTTGCTCATGGTATACTCCACGCCGAGCTTGCTTTCCTGGTGTGAGGAGCATTGCATTTGTTACAGGATGGGTGCAGGGAGGCTGACTCTTGGTACACATTTTGTTCCCTCCAGGGAATATTTATCTCAAAAGGTTTTTTCTTTTTCCATGTTGGGAACAATTTCTAGAGTCTGAACTAAATAAGATGATAGATGTTTACATGAAATTAATTAGCAAAACAAACTACTTAATTACCTAATAAGATGTTCCTGCCCCCCAAAGGCCTGTAAACTGAAGGTTTGGTCACCAGCCTGAAGCTGCTAGAAGTGAGTGAAACCTTTAAGTGGTAACTTTTTCTGGGAGGAAGATAGATGACTAGAGAAATGTTCTTGTAGAGATATTGAGACCCTGGTTTTTTATTCCTATCTCTGCTTCCTGGCCATCATAACGTGAGCAGACCACCACACCATGCACGTCCAGTACAATGTGCTGCCTTGCAACAGGCCAAAGCAACTCAGTGAACATGTGCCAAACAAATGAAACCTGAGCCCAAGGTAAGCATTTTCTTCTAGGTTGTTTATCTCAATTATTTCATTGCAATGTTAAACTAGAGTGGTCCCTAAACTCTAAGCTCTGAGCCAGATAAGTAGGTCTAACACCACCTGCCACTGTCCAGTTAGCAGTGGATACCCGAGGCCTGGAGATCGGGACTCTGAAGTTTAAGTTAGTCACATTTTCATCAAGCATCCATATCTGACAGCCAGGAACAGGCACTGCAGCACCAGGCATGGAACCTGACCAAGCCTTACGGCTCTGCCTTTAATCGCCCCCAGCAGTGCTTCAGCAAGAGGAATCCTTGGTTCTGCCAGTGTAACACTAGAAATCACTATCCTGCTTTTTATTAGGTCAACAACAAAAAGCACTCCTAAGTGTAGAAAAATAAATAAATCAAGTAAAATACACAGAACACATGTTTTGTTATTTTAAGATACACTTCAAGCACTTATTAGTTTTGTGGGGCAGGGCTGAAAGTTAGTGTTCTGTGGTTTTGATTATTTTTATTAATAATCTCTAGATAATAATAATCTAGATAATAATAATCTCTAGATTTAGTAGGTGGATTTTTTTTCCTTTTAAGGTAAACAGTATTCTTTGGGAAAAGACTAACCTTGCTTGGTGCTGCCTCTTTTTCCTGGGGATTATTAATATCATTTTAATAGAGTTCATACTGCAGAATCAAATTTTTATATCACAGAGGGATTTTCAATTTATCTCAAGTTGCATGCTCTCCATCATCTATCAAACTGAGTTTAAGTTTCTAATTGAAATAATTTTTCAAGTGTTGAGCAATAAAGAGGCGGCAAGTGATATATTTAAATTATTTATCCATCTTATTTATAATTAATTCACTTTCTTCCTTGCTGCACAGTGAGTCTAACCCATTGCATTTGATTTCTACATCTTTGCTATCATTAGGCAACAATAGAAGTGGCTGATTTCTTTCCACCCCACTTGTGCTTTCACTGGTCTCTGGGGACTCAGGCAGCTTCACTGTAAATCAGTTAAATTTAATGCATCAGTTCTGTTGTACAACACTCAGCTCCAAAATCAAGAGCGCAGTGAGGAGGTGATGCCTACTCATAGGCTCACTGGGAAGAGGAAAAAATCGGCCACCTGACAAGATGCATGACAAGCTCTCACCCTGGGACTTGCAAGGACTACACATCCCCCACTCTATCCACTTCCTTCTATTGTCTACATTGATTATTAATATTGGCATAGCATCCTCCATTTCACGGTAACTCTAAATTCCTTTCTTACATGTATACATTTCAGGAAGCCTCTTCCATAGTAGGCTTCCATAGTAGGCTAAAGTTCTCACGAGAACTTTAGCGTTAGTTGTCCCTCCCCGTATTTCCTCCTTTACCTCCAGTTCCCCACTAAAAGTAACATTCCTAGTGATGTTTCCCCTTTTCCTTTTATAACATTTTTGTATACTTCCTCCTCCTCAGAAGATTCCCCTCCTCCACCCTGCCCTGGTCCCTAATTAGCTACCAAACTTCTGGACATTCTGAATGAAATATGCTTGTCTAAAGTTTAAAGGCTAACGTCCACCTATAAAGGAAACTGCTCTCAGTGTCTGGAAACTATGAATACAGCAGCAATGAACACGGTTGAGCAAGCATCTGTGTAGCAGGATGTGGAGTTCTTTGGGTATATGCCCAAGAATGGTACAGCTGGATCTGGAGGTAGATCAATTCCCAGATTCCTGGGGAATCTCCACACTAATTCCCAATATGATTGCACTTTGCACTCCCACCAACAATAAATAGGTGCTGCCCTTTCCCCTCATCCTCCACCACATGAGCTGCCATTTGTTTTATTGATCTTGGCCACTATGACTGTTAAGGCATCAATTATGCAGTTTGTCCTCTACTCTCTGTCCTTTATGCGGCCTTCTAGCTTATCTGAAACATTTCCTAATATCTCTATTTTCTCGCCCCAGCGTCAACAAATTCCCTGCCTCTGATCACAAACATGGCCACCTCCCTTGCTTACATTCCTCCATCCTGTGTTCTTTCTTGTTAAGACACTTTGATCATCTTCAGAGCATTGCATCCATTGGCTGCCTCACTCTCCTGTATACTCAGATAGCCACATCCCATTCGTTCCACCATGCTCTGGTTCACACTCCTGTAATTTCACTCTACCAAAGGACCAAATGCATCCATTCAGACCCCCTACACATACACATACTAAACCTGTAATCTTTCCAAAAACCACATCATATACTTGTCCTGAGATGAGGCTAGAGTGTGTTTTCTTATCTCCTAGGATTTGCTTCAGCTTCCCAGGCTCCCCTTCACTCAGGGTATGTCCCATCTTCATTCCCTTTTTGTCTTCATTAGGGCTACTATGACTGTGATGAAATACCATAACCAAAAGCAACTTGAGGAAGAAAGGGTCTCCTTCACTCACAGCTCCATATAACAGCTCATCATCAAAAGCAGTGAAGGCAAGAACTCAAACAGGGCAGGAGGCAGGAGGCGTTTCAGAGGTCATGGAGGGGTGTTGTTTACTGGCTTGCTCCTCATGGCTTGCCCTGCCTGCTTTCTTATAGAACCCAGGACTAGCTCAGGGATGGCACCACCCACAGTGAGCTGGCTTCTCTCCCCCATCAATCACTAATTAAGAAGATGCCCTACAGCCAGATTATTGGAGGTGTTTTCTCAATTGTGGTTCCCTCCATTTCAGTGACTCTAGCTTGTGTTGACTTCACATAAAACTATCCAGCACACTTTTTTACCAACATTCATCAAAGAGTAATGAATGAGTATTCAGATATAACAAACACTGCTATTTCTTCATTCATCAGCAAGATTTGTTTCTCATTCAATACCTGGCATATTCTGGGTACTCAATAAATGTCAATAGAATAAGTGATCAGAGGAAACTCCATAAGGAAAAATGGAAGATAGACTAAGATGGCAAGTGACCTGGAACTTCAGTGCTAAGAGTCTCAGAGAATATAACATCTGAGAATATGAAGCCACAACTTGAAAATATTTGAAAATAGCTGTTAGTGAACATTCATGGTATCCAGACCTGAGGGGAACATTTGGCAGGGCCAAACCCCTTCAGTGTATTTCACAGATCGGAACAGTTGCAAAGTGAGGTGAGAAACTGGGCCATGAGGGCCAGGGCTAGGTGCAAGAACAGAAACAGTATAAATGATAATGACAGTGATTTACTGAGCTTGCTCTACCTGTGGAGTATTCAGTGCTTTCCATTTTTAGCTCATCCAATCTCTAAAACAAGCCCATAAAAAGAAATTTGCAGGAAAATGGATGAATCTGAACAGTATAACATTAACTGAAGTGACCCAAACTCAGGACAGAAACTACATGTTCTCTCTGATATGTGGATTCCAGCTGTAAAGTATAGGGGTGTGTGTGTGTGTGTGTGTGTGTGAGAGAGAGAGAGAGAGAGAGAGAGAGAGAGAGAGAGAGAGAGAGAGAGAGAGAGAGAGAGAGAGATGATGGGGGATGTCCTACTGTATATGTTTCCTTTATTGGTTGTGGCTAGTGGCCAGGCAGGAAGGATAGGCGGGGCTACCAGAGGATGAGAATTCTGGTTGGTATAAGCAGACAGAGTCATGATGTGATCCTGGGAAGAGAGGACGTGTAAGGGGTTCTCTGGTAAGCCAAGACCATGTGGAAATACATAGATTAACAGACATGGGTTAATAATTAAGACAGAGTTAGCCAATAAGAAGCCCAAGCCACTGGCCAACAGTTTCAAAATTATTATAGCATCTCATTTGGGGCTGAAGTGGCAACAGAACTTGCTGGGACAGAAAGTTCATATTACACAGAGAAAGACTAAAAACTAGGAAAGAAACTAAAGAGGTAATATAGGTGACAAGGAAGGATGGGGTACATGAAGATACAAGAGCATAAATAATGAAAAGAAACTGCAGGGAAGGGGAGGGTTCAAGGAGAGAGTAGGGTTTCAGGAGGACAGGAGATAAGAAAGGAGACTCTATTAAAACATGCTTTAAAAATGTCATAATGGTATTCACTATCTTACATGCTAACTACAAATGTTTTTAAAGACACACACACACACTCACACACACTCACACACACACTCACACACACTCACACACTCACACACACTGAACTACTGTGGCAAATAGTGTTTCTACCTCACCTCTTCCCTGTCTCACCTGTAGGGATTGGCTTCTGTTCTCTGGAGAGCTCTCCTTGATTCTCCTGCTGACACGTGACATTCTCTGACTGATGGAGTGTGATGACTGATGGACTGATGCAAGTGTGAGAAGTGTTAAGCACCATCGCAGTTTCCCAAGAAGTGTGGGGAAATGGCATGTTTGGCATGTGACTACCTCCAAGGTTTTCCCCAGAATTCACAGGGCTCTCCGTGCCTACCTCTATGTTGATGTATTGTGGAAATGCTGACTAAATCTCTGTGCCTTGCAGAAACAATGGGCTTGGTCAGTTCAGCACAACACCTGATCGTAGTAGGAGCCAGAAACCAGGACTCATGCCACATCTCTGCTTTATTAATAGCATTTTGCATATTTAGAAGGGGCTACAGGTCTGCTCAGTTTGGGCTCCACTCCCTCTATCCTGGAACCAGTGTTGTCTTTGCTGTGTGACCCAGAGCCCAGCAACAGCACATGCAACTCTTGACATTTGGTTGCCATTGCAGACTCAATGCCCACTCCAGAATCTGCATTTTAGCTAAGCCTTCTGGAAAGCATGTTCATTCCAAAATCTGTGAAGTGCTGCCTTCTACACTGTGTTAAAACATGCTTCTGGGATTGTCAAGAGTCATGAAATGGAAATGGGAAGCCTATCCACATCCAAGTCCAGTAGGCAGATGGGAAATCAACACACTCGCTTCCTCACCACATAGGGATTATATGGCAGCAATGGCTCATGCAAGGATCATGATGTTGCTTTACAACATGGTAGCTCTTGCTTCACCCACCAGCAGGTCCCTCTGATGGGGCAGCTCATACACGGTACTGGATTTGCAACTCTCTCCACAACCCAGCTGCTTGCCTCGGGCCTGTCAGTCTTCTCTAGGGACTGCTACAATGTGGAGAAGGGATCACCTGTGCTTCTTCCCCTAAAATTGTCTATACCAGGATCCTGTCATTGTTTTTTTTTTCACCATTTGCAGGAGTGAAATGGACCTGTAGCCATAACAACAAACACCCCCAGAGGCACTGAGCTAGGAGCCCGATGTCATGGACACTTTGGTCAAGCCTGCCACTCGGCACAGTGATCTTGAACATACAACAAATAACAGAAATGAGTGCTGGTAGCTCAAGATGGCAGAAGAAGCAGGTAGAGAGACCCCTGTGTCTCGAAGCCATGCTTCCCCCAGTGAGCATGAAGGCTTTTGACAGTCTGGTTTATGAATAAAATCATGACATGAGACTTTTCCAAAATGTCTGTTAAGAACCACTTCGAAATGAACTCATCAAAATTACTGCAAAATGTAGACTTTAAATGCAAACAGCCGGGGGAAGGAGTGAGCTTGTTATGCAGAATTCATTATCAGTGTTGCTGAGTGCAGCCACAAGAAGCGTTTGCTTGGGACTGCTTTTATGCAATTGCTTGGAACATGAACAGAGAAAGAGCTGAATGTGGAAATTCCAGAATCCCAGGGCTTACTCAGGTTTGAGCTTTTTCCTGTCTTGTCAGAAAAAAAAATCTTACATGCACATTTTTTTCTCTAAAGTCCTCAAATTTTAATAAATAAAGAATCTAATTTTATTTGTCTAATTGATCAGGTAAGCTATTAACTAGTGGTAGATCACTAAAGTAAGGGGGATGGAGACAATATATGAAGGATTTGATTAGTACTATTTTGGGGAAATCAATCATTAGATGTAAGTTTCTTTTCTTAGGAATCTAATGACAATGTAGTAGTGTATACACACATAGATTCACATAAGAGTGTCTACAATAGATGTTTAGACTCATCTTAGATCTGCAGATCTATGGAAGGGTGAGGTTGCCCAATAAACTATAAACCAAAAAGATATACAGGGAAACCTATGTTAAGGATAAAAGTGTTATTAAAAATGTGTTGATTTAAGTGGTAGGTGGAGGATTAGAAGCAGCCCTACCCTCCACAGAGAAGAAGATGGGTATCTCACATCAATGAGAAGGTACTTTGTACATGGGAGCACGCCATCAATATGGAAGAAATGAGTCTTCAAAGAATAGAGAATAGGAGGAGAGGCTACCTTGCCCTCCCCTGATTATGAGATTGAGGACTGACTTATATGCCATCCTATAGCCTTCATCCAGCAGCTGGTGGAAGTAGAAGCAGACACCCACAACTAATCACCGAACTGAACTGGAACCCAGATGCAGAGAAGGACGAGTGAAGAGCACAGGGGTCCAGACCAGGCTGGTGAAACCCACAGAAACAGCTGACCTGAACATCCGGGAACTCTTGCTCCCCAGACTGATAGCTGGAATACCAGCATGGGACTGATCCAGACCCCAGGAACATGGGTTTCTTGAGGAAACCTCAGAAATCTACGGGACCTCCTGGAGAAGTTCAGTACTTATCCCTAGCACAGGTGTGGACTTTGGGAGCCCATTCAATATAGAGGAACACTCCCTGAGCCAAGACACACGGGGGTGGGCCTAGGCCCTATCCCAAAGGATACAATAGACACTGATGACACCCTATGGAAGGCCTCACCATCCAAGGGAAGCAGAAAGGATATGTGATAGGTAGGGTTTTAGTTGTGGGGGATGGTAGGGGGAGGACGGGTGGGAGAAGAGAACTGGATTGTCATGTAAAACAATCCTGTTTCTAATTCAAATTGTAAAAGTTGGGAAAAAAGGAATAGAGAATAAACAAAGGCCACAGGGCACCCCCAAATGAAAAGCCAGACAGTTCAGGTTATGTAGATCTAATTAAATTTGCATGTCAAAAACTCACCACAACCCAAATTCCAAGGCAGATGATAGCCATCAAAGTTTGAACACATCTGTTCAAGAAAATAACTAATATACAGAAAGGAGGAGGAAGAAAGGAAAGAGGAAAAGAAAAGGGAGGAAGAAAGGGAAGAGGGAGGGAGAAGATGGTGAGGAGGAAAAGAAGGGCAGATGAGGAGAAAGAGACGGGGAGGAGGAGGAGGAGAACAGGAGGAGGAGGAGATGGCAAAGCTACTTCACAAGTCACTAAAAAAGAAAGGGGTAGAAAAATGGACAAGTAGCACAATTCCATAATCAGCCTGAATGTACACCAGAGATTTCACTAATCAATAAATGTTGTTAATTATAGTGAAATAGAAAAGAATTTTGTCATTGGAAGTCTATCATAGAGGAAATATGCTAAGACAGGAAAAAATGTTCATGAAGCAAGAAGAAGAAAAACAAAACGAAAAAGGAAGGGGGATAGAGATGTAACTCAATTGACAAATTCCTGTCTGGCTCACAAAGAGATCTAGCTTCAGTCCCCAGTACCACACAAACTGTGTGTGGAGGGCCGAGCCTATGACCTGGTATTCAGGGGTGGAGAAAGGGGATCTATCAGAAGGTGGAGGCAGCCTTGGCTAGAACCCCTGTCTTAGAATAAAAAAAAAAATCAGAAGGGAAAGAGAAATTAAGGAATCATTAATTTTAAATATCTGACAAGAAAATCCCAATTTTTAAAGAGCCTAATATGCTAAAATCCCCAAATGTTTCTATTCCTTCCTTCCATCCTTTCTTTCTTTTTGTTTTGGAATATATGTTTTAAATAGCTTACAACCTTCAAATATTCAGAATGTACTGGGTTTTCTTTAAATTCAGAAAAAAATCCTAAAATAGACTTAAAACCAAAACAGCTTAAATTTGAGAATTTAGCATACATTCAGGAAAATTACATTCCCAATCTGATAAAAACAGGATAAGCCTTTGAGATATTTTATGTCCAAGAACAAGCCTGTTTGGTTGTACATCGCAGATCTTCCTGGCTTAGCAGTCAAACCTGCAGGCAAAAGACAGTACTAAGACACATCTGTAAGGAAAAATCTTCGATTAAAACAAAAATTCATTTTCTTTATTTCAGAGCCTATGTTTATTACATCATTGGTTCTCTTGAGCTCTAGGGGAATCAAGTTAAAAACCTAGATTTCTGTGGCTTTAGATTGGGCCATTTCTCATTAGCTTTCTGTCTACAATTGCCATCAGCAGAAATGAGAGCTAATGCTCTCACAACCAAGTTTATTCCTACCATTGCTTGTCTGTGAAGGGTGATAAAAACATAAATTCATCCAGATAAGTGACCAGAGAAATACAAGGGAAAAAACTGGTGGCAAATTATCCTGAAGTATCTGTTTCCCTTTGAGGAGGCTATAACTAATTTAATGTTTGAAACAACCCATATTCAGTCTCTCCCAGTTCTGGAGGTTAGAAGTCTACAGTCAGTTTCATGGGTCTGAGTAGAGAGGGAAATAGGCAGCACACAACCAGGGTCTCTGGGCAAAAACCCATCACCATGCCTTTTCCTGGGTTTCCTGAATTTCTTGGCTTGTGACCCATTCCTTACACTATCCAAATCGTTATTCCTCAATTACTTTCCCTACTGTCCTGGATTCCAGCCTCCCTCTCCTAAGGATGCCCATGTGTGTGTGTCTAGCCTAATGAATAACCTAGAATAATCTTCCTGTCTTATGAACCTGGATTGAACACGTCTTGTGGACTCCCCATCTCTACTCATGAGCTCTGAGGTTAGAACACCCAACAACCAGATAGTGAGGCACAGATGACAGGGCTCTTGTTTGAGCAGCAATTTTGTTGGTAGGTATTTATTTGTTTGTTTGTTTGTCTGTCTATTGTTGCTGGTGTTTCAGCTTGGCATGAAACCATTATTTCTCTGGAGGAACTACATTAAAGGTAAGCCAATTCAATTTCTAGAAAAAGGAATTCTCATTCCTAAGCCTCTCCCTCCTTCTCCAGCCTTCCAAAGGTGCTGCACAGCTGACAACTCACCCTTTTTAAGAGTGATTACAGAACATCTGCCATATGGCAGATGCAGATGTGATCACTGGCTTTTGCTTTACAAATGAGAATGATGCCTCTGAGTCCTACCTGCTCTCATCTCCAAAAAGACAGCAATGGGATTAGGATGCCACTCTGCCACTCTGCCACTCTGCCATGTGAATGCAAGAGACAGAACCTTAGTAAACCCCCAGGAAGGGTGATGCAGGTTGATGAAGGCAGTCAATGAAAGTGACTCAGTTCCATTATATAATATATAATACTAGATGACATAGGAAAGGACCATGGCACAAGAGTCTGATCACTCCTGAGATGCCGTGCTTTCCCACAATACTTATGGTATCATCTGCTCTCTGGCCACCAATCCTCCCCTCCCCTCTCCTCTGGGTTCGTTGTCTTTAAAGATAAGCATACTTGTCTTTGAAGCCTTAGAGTATTTTGGTGAAGTAAAAATTACTAAAGATACTACTATAGAATTGTACAGATGCTAAAATACACAGAAACCTATTTTGTTAATCAGGCTACTGTTGCTGTGACAGAATGCTTAAAGCAGTCTAAAGTAGAGCATGACCTAGTTTGGCTCATGGTTGCAGTCCACCATAGCAGAAAAAATGTGGGCTCACAGAGCCATCAACTCATGGCAGCCAATAGGCCCATCAAAGACAAGACATGATCAGGTCAAGACACACCCTTCAATGGTACACTCCAGTGTCCTACTTCTGGCAACCAGGCACACCTGCCACAGTTCCAACTACCTCTTATTGGTCCATCTGAGGTCTGACTCCATCAGTGTATTTAACTGTCCATTAGAGCCAAGGCTTGTGGTCTAATCACATTGTGAAATGGCTGTGGGTGTGTTCCACAGATCTCCTAAGTATCCCTCAATCTAATCAAGCTAAAAATCAAAACTGACCATCACAGATACACCCCTTGCCAACTTAATACCACAACACACCTGTCTTTTCCACTCTTCTTAAGTCATGTATAATCTCAACTAAAATACCAAAGCAATAATCAACCTACCTGATAAAAATATTCTGCATACAATCAGAAATACATTTTCCTTTTCCAAAAGCTTAACATTTCAAGACTGCTGTTGCTTGTTGGGCTGGATTCTGCTACACAGCATAGCCCCACTGTTACTCTATGCCTTGTGGAATGACCTGACCATCCTGGGATACTGAGTTGCCATCCTGGGTCTGGCCTCCTCCTCCCAAAGATAATTCTGCATTCTCTGTTGCCATACTGCTTCTTCCACCATCATATCAACTACTATTGTTACCGAATCATTCCCCCTACAAGACAACAATGCCCATGGGTTGGTAAAGGATGTGGAGATGAACCACTCCAGGGATGGTTTCAGGGAACAGTATCTGCTTTGTTGCATGGGAGCAACCAGGTATACAGTGGGAGCCTATCGACTTTGATTGGTTAGCACATCACCTCAGATTGGACAGTGAGCACTCACACCACCAGGGGCTCTATGCAGAAGAAGCACATCAAAGCAGACATGGAAAGTACAAATTCATCTGCAGGCCGGCTACCAGCGACTCACACTACTTCAGAACTCAGTGTTGTCACTTCAGGAGCATGGAGTGCCATGCTTCTCTCTTAAAAGTGCAGTGTGCCAAATAGGCTGGCTGCCAGGTCATGCCGCATTTTCTCCTACAACCCACTTTGAAAATTGTCAGCTTGGACTATTCTTGAATAATCCTTGATCCCATTGCCTCTTCAGATAAAACCATGCTGCACCCTCTGAGTCAGGCCACACCTACAAGCTCTGCTTTCTTAGAATGTTAGGGTGTCCCACACACTCAGCCACATTTCAATGAGTAAGAGGGAGAATAAGCAGGTGCCAAAGTTATTTAAAAATTTAAAATATCATGTGACTTCACTCTCACTAAAATGCCTATAAACATGAGATCATCAATGCAATGCTCACAAAGATGTGATGCTCTCATTTTGAAAAATACTTCTGCCATTTCTTTAAAAGCTACACAATAGTTCATCATGCAACCCAGCACCTCACCTCTTATATTTCTACCTTAGAGAAATGAAGGGGTATGTATAGATAAAACCTTGTATATGAATTTTCATAGCAAAATTATACATAGCACTCAAAATTGTAAACAATCCAAATGTCAGTCAACTACCTAATGATTAACCAAAATGTCAAACATTGTGTGATGGAGCTTGGTCAGGAACTGATCCTGGGAGTTCTGAGTAGACATGACACATAACTAAACATATGTGAGGTCTGCAGCTAGAAAGAGAGATGACAACAGTGAGCTGTGGAGGGTTGATTTTCATTCTGAAGATTGGTGAGAAGACTAGGGAGAGCCTGAGTATGGCCTTTAAGGAATTTTAACATTTTAAAGCCCAGCTGGGATGATCCTTTTGCAAGAGGGTGCTGTTGAACAACCAAAGATGAAGGTTCATTGGCTAAACAAATGGTCACTCACAGAAGATAGTTGAGTTTGAACCCACATCCCTGAGGTTTAAAGTCTGTGGTTGAACTAGAGAATTTGTGTAACTCAATCTACGTCAATAGAGGCACATAGACAGAGTGTGAGGCAGATCCAAACATGGAATCTTTGTTGTTATAGTTTGGGGTTTTGTTTTGTTTTGTTTTTGTTTGTTTGATTTGTTTTGGTTTTGGTTTGGTTTTTCAAGACAGGGTTCTTCTGTATTGCTTTGGAGGCTGTACTAGAACTCACTCTGTAGACCAGGCTGGTCTGGAACTCACAAGGATCCTCCTGCTTCTGCCTCCTGAGTGCTGGGATTAAAGGTGTGCGCCACCAATGCCTGGCTCCAATCATGGAATTTCTAAATTTCTGGGAAACATTTAGTACTCACAGGCATCACTGTAACTCACTGCTGCAGCCAAGTGGCCATTGACATTTAAGAGGGAGCAGAAAGCAGAGGCATGAACATGAAAAGCACACAGCCATGAGAAATGCAACTGGAGCATGCAAAATAACAGCTGCATGTGTGCCAATCAGCAAGGGGAGGGTTCCCCCACCCACAACCCCAACCATAGCACACAGCCTCCCCAGTTGGGGATACTGCCCAGTGCTCCTTTTGTAAGACTTTCAAAGAACTTTCCCAACATTTAACCTGAGGCTAAAATTCTCACAGGCTTACTTACTGTGTCATCATCAAAATGATAAGAACACCTCATGTGGAAGTCCAAAGTTTACTGTAGAAGAGAAAAGTCCAAACCCAGAAGTGCTGAAATCTTCCCAGAAAAGAAATGACAGGAGAAAAGAAACACTGCTTTCTCTCTGTTGGATTTAAGAGTTATCTTCAAAGTCCACATGAAGATAAGGGCCGGGGTGGGTGGGAGAGGTCTACCTTTCCTGCCAGTGTGAAGCCTGAGCAACAACAATGAATGATAATGAATGAACGCAATGACAGAAGACCCACACTGAGTGACCTCCCACTTAATGAAGACAAACACTGCAGAGAGCTGCTGGTTGCATATTCAAGTTGTTAACAAAGTAACATGTGAAGCAATGACAGGATTTGAAAACGGAGGTTCAAAAATAAACAAAAACATGCAGCTGACAAGGGCCACAGGTAGAATTTTCTAAACTTTCCTGATCTGCATCAGAAGGATAGCTCTCAAAAGCTGCAGTTCTGGAGGGCAGAGGCTCGTCCCTGCCAAATCCCACCTTTAGGACATCACCATTTTATTTCTTTTCAGCTTTGCAGTCGCCCCAACCTCAATGAATGTAGAACACGAAGGTCCAGTCCTCCCGTGATTATCTCAGAATGAAAGATAATGGACAGACCCGCCAAGGTTATCTTCTTCCACATCAAACTCATCTATTTCACCAGAAGGACCCTTCTTCATGTAGCTACAACCTGGACAGACATAGATAAGGCTTCCAAGGCATGCTGCTTGGAGATACAGAACCTTTTCCCTGTACAGGAACAAATATGGGTCCTTTCATTGGCCAGGGTAAATCTAGCACTTATTCTACCAGAAAACCAAAAGACAAATGCATCAATACATGCCTAGGGGCTCTTGGCTAGGGGCTCTTGGATCGGCTATGCTGAGGCCTTCTTTCCAAAGAAGATCTTGAAAGAGTAGCAATGACAGAGTGACAGACGCTGCCATTTCCCCTTTCTCGGGGTATTTTCACTTGGGTTATAATGAAGTTATAATCACTTTATAAGGCAGAGATCACAGGGCCTTGGGTTGGTAACATTATTCCAATGTTGACTTAGGGTTGCATCTGTGACCCTAGACAATCCTTTCACTTTCTGTGATGCAGAGTGGCTTTCTGTGAGAATCAGAGCTAAGAATCAGAAGTCTTAGCATGGCATCCATCATTTAGAAAGAGTTTGGTAGACCAGAACCACCTGTAACCCATTACCCCAACAAGTCAGTATGGCCGAGGTCTCCAGAGACCCCAAAGTCAGAAGAAACACAGCCATAATAGTGCTACTCTGTCATTCTCTCCAGTCTGCCATGGAAACAATGTCAGGACACACAGAAAAGAGAGTTGGACTTCAATTTGACGTTTTAAAATAATGGAAATCACTGTGCTATTGGAAGGCACTGTAGTGTGAAGCTAGGGCAGAGGTTCAAAGGTCAATGATTTGATTCATCCTGCATTTTTCTGAATCTTACAATGAAGAATTTCAAGGGGCTGGAAATCCTCTTTATCCACAAACAGGAAAAGGGGGTCGCTTATCATCTCCAAGACAGAGGAGAAGAAAGAACTGTTCACCTCCCCTTCAGAGATCATCTCTTCCCAGGAAACCTGGCACTCACCCACCATTACTGCTGAGGTCACACTGCAAGGACATCTTCAGAACAAACCTGTTTTCTTTCTCATTTCAAAATTCTGGTGTTCATGCTTTGAGTGTGCAACTAATATTCCTGGGCATGTGAACATTGTGATTTTCCCACAGAGGAGAAGAAGGTTAAAAACAGAACTCCACAGGCAGCTTCAAGCCTGCTCCACTGTGACTTTCTATCTGATGCAGGTGATATGTAGAGCCTTAAAAAAAACACTCTCTTCACCTCCTCAATGGGTTAAAGATTGAAATCTGGGACAGCCAAATAATGGGTTATCCTTACTTAAAGACATTGAGTAAATTAGATCTTTAAAAAAAAAAAAAACTGGTACCAACAATTAGGAATGCATACTTCCTGTTTCTAAGCAATTTCAGGTTTAATTAGGATTCTCTAAGCCCCATTTGTCTTAACAATTTGACAGCTCTGGCTTCCCCTTCTCCACCCACACTTCTCCTTATTCATACTCTTCCCCGTTTGTAGTATTTTATTCCTCACAAATGCCAGGAGAGAAAGGGAAGCCAGCAGCCAGCATGAGTGCAGATTGCACGGATCCTTCCTTCCCTGGAATGCAACACTTTCAAAGCACCTCTGATAAAAGGTTATTTCCCCCTGACTGACAATGATCTCTCAGCTAATTATTAAAGTGTCTTACTAAAATGTATGTATTTGGGAGGCTTCCAAGGGAGGCAGCCTCGAAGCTCCTTGGAGGAAGAATATGACATCACAGGGGTAATGCGCGGGAGAGCACCCGTTTGTCCATTTAAATTAGTTTCATCATCCATAACAAGTGTTTAAAAGGCAGAAGAGCAAGCACCGTGCATAACACACTGTGTCACGGTGCATAATAATCAGCCCAGCTTGCTCCTGCCACCCAGCTCCCAAGACTTCTAAATCTCTTCCAGTAAGCATTTTGTGAGAAAGGCTTTGATAAAAAATGCCATTTAGGGATTTTCAAATTTACAGCCAGGCAATTTGTCATCATTTAGAGGAGCGAGAAGACGGAAAACGGAATATCACACTCTCATTTCCCAAACCTCCCAGGGGCAAAAACTCTTGGCTTCTCTGTGAAAGAGCACTTGCCTTCCTTAAGGGACTCCAGGTGGGCCTGCCCTGCCCACTTGGCAAGTATTCTTTTAAAAATAAGACAAAGTCTTTAACCACACACAAACACACACAGACACACACACAGACACACACACAGACACACAGACACACACACACACACACACACACTTTAATTCTGCTGATTACTGCTTGTGTGTGCATGTGTGTCTGTGTGTGCATGTGTGTCTATGTGTGTGAGTGTGTTGTGTGTCTGTGTGTGAGTGTGTGTGTGTGTGTGTGCATGTGTGTATGTGTGTGAGTGTGTGTGAGTATGTATGTGTGAGTGTGTTGTGTCTGTGTGTGTGTTGTGTATCTGTGTGTCTGTTGTGTGTGTATGTGAGTGTGTTGTGAGTGTGAGTGTGTGGTGTGAGTGTGTGAGTGTGGTGTGTGTGTGTGTGTGTGTGTGTGTGTGTGTGTGTGCGTACTTAGGACTGACCACTTGAGATTGTATAACCTATCTGGGGCTTATCCCAGGAAAAGGCAGATTCTTCCTCTTTCGGCAGCCATTAAAACAGCTACCTCTTGATCTTGGGGAGAGCTTGTAAGGTTTCCCCTATCCATATTATCATGTCACCTGGTGTCATTATGCAGGGATGTGAGAGACCAACTGGAGGCACACAGGAGAAGTTGGAGGGGAAGGGGGATAGAAAGGATGTAAATATATGACTCATGTTCTTTTTGACATTCTCAAAAAGAACAACATAAGTGTTTAAACAAAATAAACATTTAAGAAGTTTACCAGGTAGCCCTCCTCACAACCACTTGCTTAGAACGCGTAGTTATACAAAGGGTTAGAAACAAAGTCCCAATATCATCTGCTCTTCTCAACAGAGGCTAAAGTGAAGACAGAAGAGCATTAAAATATCTGTCAGTCAAAAACAATATTATCTAAACTATGTGATAAAATTTAAGATAGCACTAACTGTCCATAAGATACAAGTGAACTCATAATGAAAGGGGGAGGTTCTTTGGAATAAGATTCAGTTCACTTGAAATTGAGGATGTATTTATTTTATAAGAAAGATTTTCATAGGGTGAAAATATAATTTAGTAAATCATTATCCATGGACACAGAAAGAGAGTTTTTGTGATGCCTGGTAAGCCATGCCTGGAGCAGACTTCCAACCAGACAGGACTTGAACTGAGAAATAGCCTAAAGTTGCTAGCTCCCGGACCATGGCCCAAAACTAAGTGTGCAGAAAAAAAGTCAAACAGATGACAGAAAACTTAGCAGTTGAAGGCTGGTTAGAATGGGTTAACCCAAGTGATTTAATTATTGAATGATTAATGAAGTCTAAAAGGCAAATTCAAGTGACCAGAAAAATTGTCTTTCAGCTCATTTAACATTTTGCCATAATTGAACACAGATCGCCTCAAACCACAGCTGTGGTTTGCTCCCAGAGAGGAACACTTTGCAGCCATGTGACTTTTCCAGATGACTGGGACAGGCTATGTTATCAGTCCATCCTCTGAACTGTCACCTTAGAAGGCACACAGTCCTGGGAGGGGGTGGGAAGAGCAAGGGCCACAGGAACAGCTGTGTGTGTTTCCAGTAGCAGCAGTCAGTGCCCACTCAGCTGGAGACTAGGGAATACACAGCTAATGCCATCAAATGGCAAAATCCTGAAAACTTGTGAAAAGAACCTTTCCCACTTGGGTAAGGACACTATGGCTTGCACTGTTGAATTGCACCATGCACTACACCATGTGTATATTGATCTGCAGTGATTTATACCATGCCTTCCTGTGCACGTGTGTGTGTGTGTGTGTGTGTGTGTGTGTGTGTGTGTGTGACTGTGCATATGTGTTTTTGTGCATTGCATCTGTGTGTATATGGGGGAGATATATAGGCATGCATGTGGAAGTCAGAGGGCAACCTTGGGTGCTGTTTCAGAGGCACTGTCCATCTTTCTATATGAGAAAGGGTCTTTCACTGGCCTGGAGCTCACTAATAACAGCCAGCAAGTGTTCAGGATCCACCTGTTTCTGCCACCTTGGCACTAGAATTGCAAGTGTCTGCCGCCATGTCCAGCATTTGTTTTAACATGAGTTCTGAGCACTGAATTCAGGTTCTCATACTTGCAAGGCTAACACACTGAGGATATCACATACCTGACAGCTGTGCTGAGCTGTACACACTACCTGGGAGGTTTCTAATCACTTGAAATAGCTCTCCAATCACACGCTTGGCATGGTGAAGTTATTAGCTGGGAGACAGGTCAGCTTGGTTTATTTTCTAGCTATGCCCAAACCATATTGGGTTTTGTTGTTGTTGTTGTTTTGAGACAGGGTCTCACTATATAACCCTGGTCTCACTGTAAAGCCATAGCTGTCCTGGAACTCTCTATCTAGTCCAGACTGACCTTGAACTCACAGAGAGCCTCCTGTTTCCCAAGGGCTGGGGATAATGATAAATGCTAGTGCTGCCATGACGGCAAGACCGTCTTCTTAAAGCAGTCGATTTGTATCTTTCATATTCACCTCCCTCTTGTCCTCAAACAAGAACCAACAGGTGACTGCTCCACCCCAATCGTTCATGGTTCTAGGACACACAGATCCTAAGCCTCAAAGAGGGCTTGCCACCACTGAGAGTGACAAGGTGAGGTGGGAGATGGAGATGATATGTGTTAAGAAAGTAAGTAAAAAAAACTTGTTCACATGAACAGCAACCTAAAAGGGCCAAGCCATGAAGGTCGATCAAGAGAAAATGCAAGCATTACCTAAGACTAAAACTCACAGCTGTGAGAAAAGACAAAGCAGTATCAAAGCAACTGATACTGCAGCAATGCAATCCCTACTCCTAAAACTCAGAGGATATCTTGTGGACAGATTGTAACAGCCAGAGTACCAGGATAGTTACATAGTGTCTAGACATGACAAGGGAAGTTGAACCCGGGGAAATCTCAATAATATGGTTCTCCTATTCCAGATCTGCATAATAATGACAGTTGACATGGCAGCCAAAATGCATGGGGAAAATCTCTTCAGGATCCACCCCTATGTGAAGAGCTACAGGCAATCAAAGACTGCTGTAAGAAAGAGAATGAGCTTTCTCCAGGGAAAAGCTCCCTGATAGTTTATACAATCCCCAGTGGTCAGCTACTTCTCCATTCTGGTGTGCAGCAGCATGATGGAAGCAGCTTAGAGGAGAAAGGGTTGTTTGGGTTTACAGTTCCAGAGGGGAGGCCATGCACATTGTGGGAAAGGCATAGCAGCAGGATCATGAGGCTGGCCTGGCAATCAGGAAACAGAGGGAGCACACTTCATCCACATACAGGAAGTGAAGAGAAGAGGAGGAGGCAGAAAAGAAAGAGGAGAGACAACAGGAAGTAGAGGCAGGATACATGTAAGCAAGCGATGTCTTGCTGGTATACCTGTAGTAGTGGCCACACCCTCTTTGGGTGTGGCTTCAGGTATATGGAAGTGGAAAGAGGGAAGCATGAGGTATGGCTTCTTGGGTCAGCCAATTAGATTGGAAGGGCAGAACAGCGCCCCCACCTCACTGTTCTTTATTATTATCTGTGTAAGTGTTCCCCAATAAACTCCCATTTACCATTTATCTTGGGTCTAGTGAAATCTTTACACCCACCCCTGCAGACACAGACCCTCAAAGCCCACCCCAGTGACATACTTCCTCCAGCAAGGTTCTTCCTCCTACCAGTTCCATAGCCTTCTCAAACAGCATCACCAACCAAGGACCAGGTGTTCACATGCATGAGTCTACAGGGGACATTTTTAATCCAAACCATGACATCACATATAGGATGCTTCCTTTCATTTTTGGAATCTATAGGTGAGAGAGGCATGAAAGTAAACGAGATATTAAGGAGTAGGAAGGGGAAGAAAAAAAAGAAGAGGAGAATGAGAGAGGGTGAGAGTAATGAATGTAATCTAAGTACGTGGTTATACACAGACACAGAAGATGTCGCCATCAAACATGTCACTTTGCATGACTGACACATGCCAATGAAAATAAAATGTGGGAAGAGCAAGGGAGAAAGGAAGGATGGCACCAGAGCTTCTGTGTTGGACAACAAGTAAAGAGCCATGCAGATTTGGAGCAGGGAGTGAGAAAAATCCAGACTCTTGTTTTAGCCAAGAGGAAGTGTGAGATTGAAAGGCAGGCAATAGAACAGGTATGGGTGCTGGCAAAACTAGAAGGTTTGTAAGGGAGGCATTGAGTCAACAGCTGGATGTGAGGGCCCACATCTGTGGTGATATCCTGGAGTTGCCAGCCAGATGCAGAGGAAGCAAGATAAGAATCCCCTACTGAAAAAAGATAACAAGTCACAGGCCAAACTGTTTATAATTAATGTATGCCTCTGGGTGCTTATTTGGGACTGAACAACTGTAGGATGGGACAGGAAGGAAACATCCATTAACAACATCAAAACTCAGTGGGAGAGATGTGGACATGGCTTTGATCATGGTAGTCATCTCAGGAATAAATTTCACTCACTCACTCATTCATTCATTCATTCATCCATGCATGCATGCATTAGACGTCTGTGCCTAACTGGAACGCTGTAGGAAGGGAAGGATGGGAACTGAGCCCAGGGGCATCGCATTTAGAGTCTCATGGAGGAGAGTAAGCTGCCAGGGAGACCAAACAGGACTCACAGAGCATGGCGCCCAGGAGCCAAGTGAAGGCTTCCCAGTGAGTCACTCTGGGGGATTACGGTGAAGTCACTGGAATGTTGACAAGAAGAGCTCCAGTGAAGTGGTAAAGATGGTTAAGCTCATGCCCAAGACAGAAAGGCAAAGGCAGAAAATGAGCCAAGTTGGTCTCAAGTACATTGCATTGTCAGTGTCTTGTCTGCAACAAGAGAAACAGAGACAAGGGCTGTAGCTGTGGCAGCAATGTACAAGGCTGTGATATGCAGGCTTGATCCAAATGACTTTATTTTTGACACACACAGCAACAGAGTGTGGATCAGGACTCCACATTCATCTGTCACAGAGGGAGACTTCCATGGGATTCTCACCAGAGTCGGAGTAAGAGGGGCACCCTTTTATAAACCCATTCATACTTTGGTTGTGAAAGGCAGGAGAGAAATAAATGAAGAAACTGTGTTGATAGGAGCAGGAACTTTATTTCTTGTTTCAGGTAGAGGCACCAGCATGTTAGTGTGTTGGCCCAGAGAGACAGCTGAAGGATGAGGTCACTAAAGGTTAAAGTTTTGGGGATATGGGAGATGAAGGGTGCAGACTGTGGCTGTCAATCTGAGCTTTGAAGTATGGGTGGGTACTTCAGCATGGGGTCTGCATTTAAGGTTCAATATTAAATGTTATCTTGAATTAATAAAAACAGGAAGAGCCTCAAGTGACTTACTGACCTATCCTCTTGTTCCTCTGTCTCCATAGGTAAGGTTCCCTGTCCACACAGTCCCTTTAAGTCAGGCTGAGAATATGGCTTTAGCTTCAGTTCCCTGCTACTCTGAGGAGTTTTTCCAGTCCAACAAACCAGTCACATCTTCCCAAGGCAACCAGGTAAGCCTCACCTGCTACAAGTACAAAGACTGCTTCCCTGGTCTCTGGCTGTGACACAGATCCTGTGTGAAGTCCCATGTGACCCCATGTGGTATGACTGAGGTGTCCTCACCAAGGATGAGAGGTCGTGAGGATAAATTACTGTTGCACATTTCACCCAGCTTGTGCTGTGTCCCTGCAGCAAATCCCTCCTTCTCCGTGGGTTGAAAGGCAGGCAATAGAACAGGTATGGGTGCTGGCAAGTGAAACACTGAGGGACACCTGTGCATGCTGGGGCAGTGCTATGGTCTTTTGGCTCTTTTCATGTCTTAGTCGATGGAAGGGGGTCATTGACTGAGAATCTGGATCGGGAAAGGTACAGTGAGATCTGGGGAGGAGAGAGACATTTGGAGGGATCGGGATGGGGTCTGAGAAGATGGAAGGAGGCCTAAGGAAGGGGCCTCGGGCTTAAGGAGAGAGGAGAGGGACAATGTGGATAGGAAGAGGTCTGAGGAAGTCAGGGGAGGTCTGGAGAAGTGTAAACAGAGTAGCCAAGTCAGTCATCTTATCACAAAATGGGTCCAGCAAAGTGGAATTGAGGGCATGGTGAAGGCCCACTCAGTTGTGTGACCCTCCTTAGTGGGCCAGGGGAGCTGGGTGGTGGGCAATGTTTATCTAGTGGATGCTGGCTGCTCTGAAAAGTGACAGACAGGACAGCATGGTTAGTTAGTGGATCTTAGACTTCTGAGATAGGGAATTCAGGCAAAGTGTATTAGGCCAGAGAGAAGTCCAGCTAGAGAGGATGCAACCCAAAATGCCTGGCTTGTTTTTAATGCAAACACCACAGGAATGGATATAAGAACATGAGGGGGTATAAGCTTGTTGGGATATGGAATTGATGTGGGCTCAGTGGAGGAGGTTAGGTAGCATGAGGTTGGCAGTACTGAACAGTCTACCTAAGGGATGAGGTGGCTGTTAGAAATTCTGTGATCAAAACTAATTCTGAGAGCTAGAAATGAGGCTCCTTTGGGAGAATGCTTGTCTCGAGTGACAAGGCCTTGGTTCCGGCTCAGTATCCCATAAAACAGGGTGTAGTGGTGGGTGCCTGGGAGGTAGAGGGAAGAGGATCAGAAATCCGAGGTCATACTTGGCTACATAACAAGTTTGAGGCCAGCCAAGGATCCACGGCATGCTGTCGCAAAAACAAACAACAACAACAACAAAAAAAAACCCTAAAAGTGCCCCAGTCAGCCCATGTTATGATACTTCATTCTAGCATTTCCCTATAGAAAAGCAGTGTTTGAAGATTTGCACCCACTGTCCCAGCTCCTGGCATCATATACCTCCAATTCTCTGGGTGGACACTGTCACTTGATAGGGTATTTGTCAATGGCAAGAGCTCATTGCTTGATGAGTGTCAAGTTTTAAACTCAACTCAGGTTCTAAGATTAAACCTCCCAAGTTCAAAGTCTGCCTCTACCAGCTACAGCCTCTGTGGCTTTAAGATAGTCACTTCACCCTAGAGCTTGTTTTCCTCTGAATGTCAAATGGGAAAACACTAACAAGCACTAGGGGACTTGTTTTACAATCAAATTATAAATAAAATAAGCCTAGCAAGTTCTCAGGACACAGTAAAGGTCAGCAATTATGATAAACAGGTTCACCCAACACTGATTAAGAAAGGGACTCTATCAATGCCACCATGGCTATCAAATCCTGATCACTTGTCCAGTAGAAAGGAAATCAAGTAACCTTTAAGCTCTCTGTCATATGGATCTTCTAGGGATCAATACCCATAGGTGCACAGGATTGTTGAGAGAACCAGAGTGAGGGGTAGAGATACAGAACACAACTCCATAGGAACACTGTGCTAAGCAACTCCACAACTTGAGTGTCACACAGAGAGGACATCAGATCAAATGCCACACTCTTCCACCTTGAAATCACCAGCTGAGACACGATACCACTCAGGAGGAATTGGTACAAACAGCACCCATGAATGAATATATGTACACTTTACACACACACACACACACACACACACACACACACACACACACGATTGTGCACATGCACACAGACACACACTATTCCTATTAGGAGAGCTTTCATTTGAGTTGAATACATGAGAATCCCTAGGCAATGCTTTCTAAACTTATCAAGACGTGTGTCCCAGATCCTTCACTAAGACACATAGACAATGGCACTGCGGGAGGACTCAGACATGTCTTAACAAAACCAATCTGTGTCTCCTTCTGATGAGCCATCACTAAAAATACATTCTCATCTAATTTTGGTCTCCAATTCAAAATTTACTAAATGTTTTGATTCTAACATTTTTGGCGTTGAGAAAATTGATGTCTTGTTCAGAACATCTGAAATGCAAAGTGCTTAAAGAGAGACTTTGAGCTTAGAGTTGGGAAGGTCCTGGCAGGTAGCATGCATGTGATATAAATCTCAATCCTCTCCACTCTCACTCCCCAGCAGGACCTAGAACTAGGAGATATTTCACTGCAGCATGTATAGGAGTCCATTAGCCTACCCTTTAGTTGCCTAACTTAAACAAGGTGGTGACAAGGATAAATGAATTAATTTTCCATATGTTTATAATAAGTTCAAAGTCAATATCTCACTTGCTCAACATGACTCTTATTTGCTCAGTTTGAGAGAAAATTTCACATAGCCATCTGCAGCATAAAAGCTGCAAAGGAATCAAAGTGGCTTGATTCAAGAGTCAGGCAAACTTGTTGTGTAGAAAGTAAAAGTCATGCTACTGTATCATTTCACCTGGGCTCTAAATGCCTCCCTGGAACTGCAGATGATGGGCCTGGGACTGGAATCTAATGACATACATCAGGCTTCACCCTCTGAGAAACTGATAGAGAAGACACAGTGAAGATGCCAGGAGGTAGGAACCTCACTTTGTCATAGTCAGCCCCGATTTAATCCCACCTGCTGTACTGTTTGGTAGTGGCACCTGCCTCCCAGCTCTGGACACTGTAGGAAACACTCTGGATAAATCCTTAAAGTAGCACCTCAATTTTTGCGATGCACAGCAAACCTCAGCTATGTCGCCATCACTACTATAGGGAACAGGCGTAGCTGATGTCATGTGGTCACTGAAGCACTGATACCTGGGGCTCTTTGTGCTATCATCCTTTCATGTGAGAGGAAGAGAAGAATTACAAGACATCTCTCTTCAAACAAAGGTAGGAAATTTTAATGTCTCTGAATGAGACAAATGTGTGGTGGTGCGTAGGTAAACATTTTCCTCTATGTGGTGTGTGTGTGTGTGTGTGTGTGTGTGTGTGTGTGTGTGTGTGTGTGTGTGTGACTATGCATGGTTATGTATGCATGGCTGTATATGCATGGGTGTGTCTAGAGGCCAGAAGTGAATGAGGTTGATGTCGGTGACTTCCCCTATCACTCTCCACCTTATTTCTTGAGGCAGGGTCTCTCACTGAAGCTAGAACTCACAGTGTCTGGCCAGTGAGCTCCACCTGTCTCTGAGTCCCCAGTGCTGTTGTTAACAGATGCACCCGGTCACATCTGGCTTTAAAAAAAAAATCTGTCTGCTAAGGATCTGAACCCAGGTTTTCAAGCTTGCAAGCTCAGATTACCAACTGAGCCACCTCTTCAGCCTACACTGGTATTTTCTACCTGCACTTTCATCAGCTCATTGATTCTGCCAGTCCAGTGGCTCTCACAATAATGTATGCAAGCATACGAGTGCTGCGTACTCGGAAACAAAAGATGGTGTAAGGGGCAGCCAGACCAAAGCACGTGTACACATTGATAGAAAAAGTTAAAAACCTCTTGGTACTCCAAATGCATTCAAGGCAACCAGACTGCATCTCTCCCTATACTCACATCAAGCAGGGGGCAGCGGGGGCAGTGGTGGGATATGATGAAAAACATGAAAATCCTCAAACTCCACAAGGAGCTGAAACCTCTGTCTTCCGGTTTCCTCGCCCTATCTCCTAAGCATTTCCCATTATCTTCTGTATTTTACATTCACAAACTTTAGTATCCTCTCACCCAACTGATATACTCAGCACCCAGTACATGAGCTTAGCAAGGGACACCAGCACTTTAAGCTGTATTGTTATAAAAGCAGAGCCAAATGACGGAGTTCATCAGAGAACACTCCTCTCAGGGTCACCAACAGACACAGGCAAACACAGCAGCATCAACAGGAAGAGAATTCAACCAGAAAGATGACAGAAAGCACCTTCTGGCCCACGCAGCTTCCACTGGGTATGGTTGCTCTCATTTCCAGCACGTTCCACATTGACTGTCTCCAAGTAATTAATGATTTCCATCTAAGGTTTACTTGTGTCTAAAGGCTTCTCCACTCTGACCTCTGCCTGAGCAACAGATGACATTAATATCCCGTCCTAATTACTAGGTAACAAGACTCAAAGCACATTGAAAACAAATACTGGACTCCACAGCAAGAGCAGGCCTCCATCAAGCAGGCAGAGCTGGGCGCTCTAGACACAAGGCAGCCAGATGAAGGAAAATGCATTCTGAGTGGTTAGCACACAGGGTTAATCACATTGTAATTTAATCATCTGATCAAACACAAATTAGCATAATCACTTGAGGGGAAAAAATGTCTGGCAGAACCCAGTCTTACTTCCAGGATCCCTGTCCTTAATGATGTAAAAGGGAACATGGATTTGGTTTATTTTTTTTTAATTATGAAAAAATAGTAAGCAGTGGATAATGGATACAAGCCCCCACAAGCTATGATTCCAGTAGCTAAGAAATTACAACTGAGATTTGAATGAGAATATCTTCCTTTCTACTTCCAAGATTATTCTAGAATTCACAGTCGTGACATAAAACTGGGGGATAAGGATGAATCAGGCATAGAGACTATACCTGGGATCCTAGCACTCAGGATGTGATGGCAGGAGGACCAGGAGCTCAAGGTCATCCTCAACTACACCGTGTCCAAGCCAACACTGCATTGTTATGTGTAGCAAGGCCCTAAGCTAATGTGCAGGGCCTCAGTGATAATAATAATCTGAACAAGATTGTTCTTTGCTCTGGGGGTCATCCTAAGTATTATGGGATGCAGAGCAGCATCTCTGGTTTCCAACCCTTCCAATCAAGTATGGACCTCCAGTACCCATCCAGACCTGCAACAATCAAGTATTGCCCAACATCCCTGTGACCATCAGATAAAACCTGGGGATTAAACTGAAAAACAGGACATCAAGAGCACATTTCCCTTAAAATAACCAATTCTGTGCTTCTTTGTTGCCACCTGCTCCAAACCAAGGAACTCAGAATAAGCGTTAATCGGCTTTAGGAAGTCTACTCAATATCTTGCAGCTCTTTCTGAAGTGCTGTAATAACTGGTGATGTCACTCAATGCCAGTTCCCCTTGCCTGCATGCAGATGGGGGCACCTGAGTAGAGTGCACAGGCTGAAGGTTCGTGGCACATTGCTCTCAGACTGCAGCAGGACCCTAGCAAGTGAGAAAAGACAGCCATGTCTCCACTTCCCTGTAGGAGAGCAGATCACCCTGCATTTAGACAAGTATGAGCCGGCAAAGGCCTCCAGGCTCTCAAGGAAACAACACTTAGACTTTCCCCTTGTACAAGGAAGTGCTGATGGTTTTCTCCGAACACCCAAGAAAGGAGAGAGGAAGTTAACAAAAAACATTGTGGGATACAAATGGAGACAGACTCTCTGTGGCTTTCAAATGGTCCTCCACTCTAACAGACATGTCACAGGGTGGCACACCTCCAGTGCCCTGCCTTCTGCAGGTGGGATGGGTCCTACGGACATTCTCCACACTGAGTGGTGTTGGAAGCCCCAGCGAAAACCACCCCACTCTCGGTAAACTACACAAGAAGCATTTTCCATGGGTTGAGGTGATTTGTTCTGAGTCATACAGCGTCTCGTTTTTATATTCTATCTAAAAAAAAAGTATCTCCCCATTTACAATTACTGCTGGGTGTTTCCCAGGCTATGAAGGCTGGCGATGGAAATATTTATGCCCTTTCTGTGAAGGAGAGATGAGAAAGGCTGACCTGCTCTACTAGGAACTTCCAAAGAGAACAATGTGTGCTGCAATATGCAAGCTTCAAAGTTCCCAATCGGAGAGGACCTGGTGCTATTTTAAACTGGCATCATCTCCCACGAATTCCCTCAAAGCTCTAGACTCCTGAACATAATCTTCTTTCTTTAAAAAAAATTTTTTTAAGACGCAGAGGTTAAGAGCCTATTGTTACAAAGAAGCAGGCATTCGCCCGACTATCACAGTGATGAGTAAGCAAAAATAGCAAGCCTTCTGCCTGCAACACTATCTGTCCAGTTCTCTGAGGCTTCAGCTAACAACAGCTGCCCTGAAGGGGTCATCTCTGCAGTGACTCACAATAAAACAGCCAATGGATTAGAACATAAAACTCTAAGATGCCAAGAAGGGAAAGGTTATTTTTAATATTATCTAAAATAAGATCTTAGAACCAAAAAAAAAAGGGGGGGCATTTTTTTTTTGGAACAAGGTTTCTCTGTGTAGCTTTGGAGCTTATCCTGGCATTGGGTCTGGAGATCAGTCTGGCCTCCAACTCACAGAGATCCACCTGCCTCTGCCTCCCAAGTGCTGGGATTAAAGGCATGTGCCACCAATGCCCGGCTAAAAAAGGCATTTTAAAAGGTTCTGAATGTAGGCTTTTCTCCAGCACACATTTGAGTCTATTCTAGTTTTAAAAAAAATTAAGGACACAGTATTTGGAAAAGACAATTCCACCACTAATCAATGCCCTCAATTTTATTGTATGTGTGGGAAGGTATACAGTGAGTGGCAGGAATTACCTCGTGTGCTAGTTTCTCTTTTTTGACAACATAGTAGATGGTGCATGCATTGGGCAGCAGACACAGTTAATGTGGTCACTTGCTTATAAAAAGAAAGCAAATACCAAGGAAACTCAATAGCAAAAAAAAAAAAATGATTCCAAGGCCCTACTGTCTGGATTTCATATTAGCTTGTGCACAAACACTGGACTATAGACATGTGTGATGTTCCCAGGGCAGCCTAGAAGCAGCATTTCTAACTACAAGTAGATCCATTCCCATGACTGGTCTCATTCCAATCTGGCTCATCATCTAGCTTGTTCAGTATTGCAACCTAAGGGTCTCTTACTGCCAATCTCTTGCCTAGAGAAATGTGGCTATCTTTAGACTACAAGGGCTTTCTCTGCTAGACTTCAAGACGCTAATAAAAAGGGAGTCAGGGGAAGAAACACAGCAGGGTCAAGTCCATCAGCAAAGCTTCTGCCTGCAATTAAACAAAGCATCAAATACACCAGAGAAATAATGGAATAGAACAAAGAGATTGATAAATCAATAATAAGGAACAGGTGGAGAGATGGCAGATAGATAGATGATAGATAGATAGATAGATAGATAGATAGATAGATAGATGACAGATAAATTCATTGATAGATTATAGGAAGATGATAAATGATGGTGATGATAGATATAGATGATAGATAACAGACATAAAGATGGATTATAGATTAATAGATGACAGATAGGCATATAGAAATATGGTTGATAGATAATAGATGATTGATAGATAATAGGTGGTAGATAAATGATAGAAAATGGCAAAAAAGATAAAAATAGAAGACAGATAACAGATAGACAATAGGCAATATATAACAGATGATTGATAGCAAAAGCTAGATGACAGACAGTGATGTAAAGATAAATGATAGATAGCTTGACAGATATACAGTAGATTATAGATAGATAAAAAACAGATCATCGAGACCAGGAAGTCTTGAACTTGACCACTCTTGTCATCTGTAACGTTCGATATCCTAGGGTGGGGGGGGGATGAAGAAAAATGACAAAGCGCTAAGAAAATACAGAAACCCTAAGGGGTCTCTCCAATACACAGCCTACCTTGGGCTCCCAGCTCCTGACAATGGAGCAGAGAGGTTTGCAGCTATTGACCTAATGCATTAGCCTCTTCTTCATTGCCATGTTATTCCTCTGCTTCCACTGTCTCTGAGCATCTTTCACTGCTGAAACCTATAGAACATTTTAGCCTAAGCCTTCCACCCTTGGGGAGGGAATGACAGATGTTTGGGGTGGAAGGGAAGGATATAGGGTTTCTTGTGACTGTGATACCAATGAGGTTGCAGCCCTGCTGTGAGATTCCAGAGCAATGAACAAATTAACTAATCCCTGAGCAAAGCTAAGTGCCTAAAACCAATACCAAGATCACTTCTAGCTCAGTGCTTTTCTCCCCAGATTATTCCATGAATCTCTAATCAAGCCTATTCTAAACAGTAGTGAGCAAAGTTAGAAAATACTGGTTTTTGTAAGTCCTAACACACATGCACTCATCTAATTTCCCATCTCCCTCAAGGTCTGCTGTCCTGGCAAGGTACCAGATAGACGTCAATTTAACTACCTTGTGGAGAGAGATTTCCCACCCTTTGAAGGCACTTTGTGTCTTCTGTACTTTTTTCTTTCACTAGACAAAGACATAGATGAATGACTTCCCTTGCTGGAATTCATAATGGCACTCTGATTTCACTTCCTATAAACACCCTTACAACAGCAACCCTAAGAGAGAAAGGGTTGGGGTTGGAGAGATAGTGGTTAACAGCGCTGGCGCTCTTGCAGAGGACCAGCTTTAGTTCCTAGCACCCACAAGGCAGCTCACAACTGTTGACAGCTCCACTTGCAGGAAACCTGACCATCAATTTCTGGTTTCCATGGGCACTAGATACACATATAGCATAATGCATACACTCAGGCAAATACTCATACACATAAAATAAAAATAAATCTGTTTATAAAAAGAGAAAAGGGTGTTGGGCGCCAACTGAAAGTTGAGATCAGCAGACCCAAGATAAATGATAAATAGGTATTTACTAGGGAAAGACTTACACAGATAAGAGTCAATAAGCGACGAGGTCTTCCTGCTCCAGAAGATGCAGTCTCTGCTCTTCCCATGCTCTCCACAACCCAAGAGAGCACATGCCAGCAACTCTTCTATCTTAAGGGGTCACGTCTGCACCTGAAACCACGCCCAAAGGGTGTGGCCACTACTACAAGTTCACTGGCAAGGCAAGATGCCACTACATCTGACCATCAATTTCTGGTTTCCATGGACACTAGATATACATGTAGCATAATGCATGCATTCAGGAAAATACTCATACACATAAAACAAAAATAAATCTGTTTAGAGAGAGAAGGGTTTCATTCAGCTTACAATTCCAGTTCATCACTGCAGGGACACAAGGCACTACTCACATCCACAGTCCAGAGCAACAAGGTAGTGTATACTTACTGCTCAGCTTACTTCCTCAACTCTCAGTCAAAGACCCAAATATGGGAGTGGTAGTGTTCACACAGGGCTCAGAATCCCCACATTAATTAACATAATCAAGACAATCTCCCCACAGTCATGCCCATGGGCCAACCTGATCTAGACAATTTCCATTAAGGCTGTCTTCTGCATTGTTCTAGATTCTGTCAAGTTGACAATTAAAACTAACCAGCACCCACAATTTAGGCATGTCGTTTTCATTAACCAAAGAGACAGATACATGAAGTGACCACCACTTACAGGCGTGGACCCAGTAAGAGAAAAGACCTGGAGGAGGAGGAGGATGGTAGTCATAGCATCTTCTGAGTGTTACACAGCTGCCCACTTTGCCAGCATTGCCAGTTGCCAGGTCTCTAGTTCCTTCCTGAATTCTCACAAGTCATATAACATAGCGTTGTTATTTGTACCCCAGCTTCTACACATCACTTATTTAAAAATGCTCTGCAGCCAATATTAGGAAATAAACACCGTAATTAAGAAGCCTGGGATTTGGGGTTTTCAGCATCCTAGGGGAATCCTGGATCAACTCACACCACAGCAGGGTAGCTGTGGAGAGAAAAGATGAATGTGGAGTTTCCTCAGGAGAAATATGTTTACTTAATGTGCAGTCTCCACAGTACTGCAAGAGGAGTGGGGTCTGTACAGCAGAGGGCAGTGGCCCCTCATATCCACTTGTGCCTGCCTTTGTATTAGAATAAAATCAGGGGTGTTTACCCATAGCCCCTCAATCCACACAGAGATCCTGAGAAGAATCAGCATTTCACTCAACACAAGCAGGAATCAAAGACACAAGCCTCCACCACTAAATAAGCCCACCTCACCGGTTGTAACCCATTCACACTGGGTGCAACCCCATCTTAGATCTGACCATCATGGTGACCCAAAGGATGATCAACGGGAGTGACAGCACCATGTTGTTGCTTTGCGGCAGCATCCAATATTACAGAGTTCAGAGACCCAGAAGAACCAATGGCCGATGAAACCACAAGGAACAACAAATGAATTGTTTACACTCTGCACAAAACAAGATAAATGTCTTTTTTCTTTCTGTTTCTTCATAAATATTATAAGAGTAAAGGGTACCAGGAGTTGAAATCAATGGTCACTCTGCATCTGCCTCTCTAATGTGGGCTCGTCACAGACTGGGAAGAATGGCTTCTGTAAAGTTACCCAGGTACCATGGATCCTCCTGAGATAGCAGCCAATGATCCACACACTGATGTGGGAATGACAGACTTGATGCTAATACAAAATTCCTACACATGTCTAATATCTAGACTCTGAACAGGAAAAAAATTACCATGGGAGGAGATAGCAAAGCAAGAATGAGGACCATATACTATCCTAGGCAGAAAGAACATTTTGTTGTGTGTGTGTGTGTGTGTGTGTGTGTGTGTGTGTGTGTGTGTGTGTGTGTGTATGGCTGTGTGGATGTGTAAATGTGTGAAGGCCAAATGACAACCTTAGACATCATCCTTGGGAATGAACCCACCTCCTTTGAACATGGAGCTTACCAATTAAGGTAACTGCTGTGGCCAGAAAACCTCAGCAATCTTCCTGTCTCTGTCTCCCTAGTATATACCTCTACACCTAGCATTTTCATGGATTAGGGGGTGAACTGAGGTCCTCATGCTGGCAAGGTGAGGGTTTTATTGGCAGCCATCTATCCAACCCCATGTTTTTGTTTCTGTTTTTTTCTAATACATTTTAACTTGGACATACTTAAGGGACTTGGAACACACTCTGTTAAGTGAAATAAGCCAGGCACAGAAGGGAAAATACCCATGCTGTTATGATACATGGAATATAAAATAAAAGGAAGAATGTCTTTTTCCCTTGTTCAATAACATATATGTCAATCACACAGCCAGTGGCTGTATCTCCTGCCCCATCAGGTCTGACCAATTAGAAGTATGTGTATCTCAATTTAAATCTCCAGAATTTAATAACAGTTTAGCAAGGAAGACCCTGTGACAATCACAAGATCCTCAGTGTAAGCCCATATCTCTCTCTCCTTTTTTCTCTCTCTCCCTTCTTCCCTCCCTCTCTCTCTCCCTCCCCCCTCCCTCCCTTCCCCCCTCTCTGTAATTGCTGTTCTCTGGAATTGTGTGCTGATTCCATTCCCCCTGACGCTCTGCTATGGAATCTCTAGGGGCGGCAGAGCTTATTGCAGAATAAATATTAGTGGCAGCTCCGCAGAGACAATGTCCTCCCTGAGCCTCCAGGCTCCTATTCTGACTCACAAGAGTCTCTTGCCAAGCTGAGGGAGGACTTAACACTGAGATTGCACTTACAGAATATTCCATAGAGTCAGGCACAATGTCTCACTATTTCTGCCAGGGTGATTTGCCTTGTCTCTACTATAAAGTTCAGTTCAGTACCAGGAACATGGGGAAAGCCCACATCTAGAGTGGAGGCAATTCCTCACAGTTTCCATTCCTCTCTTTCAGGTTCTTTGCCCCTGCATTTCAAACTGGATTTCTATAAATAGGACTGCTTGCTCACTCTTAAGTCGTACTCACTGTCTTCTGAAGAAAAAAACTATATACCTTAAATAGGGACATAGCAGGATTCATCAATCAGTGTCACTCCATCTCATGGAGTCGAGTCACCTCTTTCCTCTTATCTCCTCTTTACCTATTCATTTACATTCATGCCTTCTCTATTAAGTGGTTTTAATAGTTATATATTTACATGTTATAAGAGAGCTAATCACCCATGTTGGTCAACACAGAATAAATGCTGCTCTCTAAAAAATCAAAAGAAGTTGACTGCAACCTTTATAACATTAGACCCTTATATATAACACTGGGATTTTAACAATGATTAATATATAATTTTTTATGTTACTCTGATGAGATACCAGCTTTCTATTAAACTCTACTGAAAAATAAGATATTGACAAGAGACCTGTAACCATCTGAGATTTAAGAAAACATTAGTGGTGTGGCTTTTATAGACATAATTAAGGCTTACAAAAACCTTGACTGGTTTTTTTGTTTGTTTGTTTTTGTTGTTGTTTTGTGTTCTCGGGAACTGGTGGGTAGCTTCAATGTCAGATTGCTGTTTCTAGCTAGAATTCAGAATAGACAGGCAAGTACCCAAATCTTGTCACTTGAGAACAAGGGTTCCCAGACTGGCTGAGACACCAGCCCCACTGCACCCCAAGAAGGTCACCTGGGGATACCAGAGCAGGTTATGTCACCAAGAGGAAGCCCCACCACCACTTTCCACACGTGAGTCACTTCTGTATGATGGCACGCCCCACAGTCATTTGTAGAGCACAAATGCTTCTCCCGCCCCAGGCCAGCTGCCTGTCAGAAAGCACAGGCAGGGTAAGGGAAGCTGCCAGCTGCTCACCAACCCTTCTTACATAGCTGAAGCAGAGGTTGAAGGCAAGAGAGCAAGCCGGGTGAACAACCTAGCATGGGAATGAAGCTAGAATGGATCAAGATGAAAGTGGGGGGGGGGTATGTCTCTGTACATGTGCACACTTGGGCACAGTGTATATCTCAGCTTGTTGGTCACTTCTCAAGTAAGCCTGGAATTGGCAAGTTATAGATTTCGCTGCAGCCATCAGAGAGAAGGCCAAGACTTTAGGAAGGATGTTGGAGGTTGAACCCAGACCTCTGAGCATTTGTACAGAAGCTTAGTGACCTCTGAACCAACATCGGGAATCTGCCCTTCCCCATTGGATCTTTCTTCCGGCAGCCCAGGTGGAGATTGCTGCCTGCAGAAGGCACTCGGGTGCTCCCCTTCAGAATTCATAAGAGCATATATACACCACAGCGCTGCCAGAATCTTCCACTCCCACCGAGCTTTTAGCAAAGGAAATGCAACTCTGAATTAACTTGTGTTTTCAAAACATTAAGGAACCTGAATATTGTTGGGGGAGCAGTCAGAGGTGAACTGAGAATTTCTGCACCCAGATCCTTAGAACATGAAGAGTTAAGGATGGCTCCAGAGGAACAGGTGCTGTCCAATTTGCTAGCATGTGGGTGGGGGCGCAGCGCCAGGCCCCCCAGAGCTTTCTGTTACAGCTGCAGGGTAACTGGTGGCCTGTGGAAAAGCATCACCCCTATTGCCAGCAGCAGAGGAGAAGCCCCGCGGCTCCTGGAATGACATTGGAAGGTCAGCCAATCGGGCAAGGAGCTGCCACCTCCAAGATGCACACGCCGCCCCTGGGCTCCCTCTCCCGGATGCAAGGAGGGGGCCTTGTGGACTCTGGACCATCGGCCCCCAACACCTCCCTTTCTCCTGCGCATCTTCTGAGATTAGAAACGTTGCTCCAAGCTCTGTCCTTCTTTGCACGAATGAAAACAAAGGCGGCAGACCATTCCTGAACTGCCAAACCCTGAACAAGATCGCTGTGTGTAAACCCCCACCTCCTGAGCCAAGAAGTCTGGGTGAAATGAACTTGAGGGACACTGGGGAGTCGGCTTCTTAGGAAAGCCCTAGACAAGTGTATTCAGGGAGCATCCTCGGAGGCAGAGGTTTGCCTGCTCTGCTGAGAGCTTGCTGCAGGAGTCTAGCGTGGTTTGCCGCCCACTAGTGTCCTATGGCGGGGACACAATTGACATGCAGGGAGCAGCGGCTCACTTGTCTCCCAAGCTGACTGTGCCTGCCACCCAGGCCCTGCACGCACCTGAGTGCCATGGCCAAGAAAATGCCCACTGCATGCATAGGCAGCCCCAGGGCACCTACCTAGCTTAAGTGAACCTCTCTCTCCTAGCCAGGAGAATGGGGGGAGGGTGCTCATTCTAAAAACATACCCCATGTCCCACCTATTGCCACCTTAGTTCTGCTTAACATTAATAATCAAGGTTTTGTAAGTGCAAGAAATAGGGAAAGATGTTGCTTTATTTTAAAACAGATAAACAAAAAAACATGGGTTCCCATTTCCCACAGTGCTCATAGGTCTTAAGACGACCCCTACCCCATTACATCAAGTTTCTATGGCACCAAGCTGACTCCTGTTCAGCCTTGGCCACCTTCCTTGCTTAGTCCAGACACATCCATGACAAAATGTTTTGTCAGCTATGTGGAGATTCAGGCCTCAGGGATTTAAATGGGCAGGGGCTTTTTTGTTGTTGTCAAAATTACATTCCCCAGCTGGCAGCATGATATATGGCACAGGGTATGCCCTGTGATTTTCTGATTCTCCCAGGCAGCAGGGAACCCTTGGTGACACCCAAGTGGCAAGGAGGATAGTCAAGGAGAGGAAGCAGATTGGCTGGCATTTATTAAAGGTCTGCCTGGCATTTTGTTTGCCTACAAAGGGCATCTTGTAGGGGCATTCAGCTTACGTGCAAAGACCTAGCAATTTTAGGTGAACTCTGGAGTATCAGAAATAATCTCACTCTCATCTATAAATATGGGGGAGAAATTATTTTTTTGCTTATATATGTCTGTGGAAAATAAAATTTAAAATATTACCTCGGATACCTTCAAGATACACCAGTACTTTCAAAAGCCTACTTCTTTGGTTGAATAAAATACCAAGTGATAGGTCTATAATGCCCCATCACGTGATCTGCAGAGTCCCAAAGGTGCTTCACAGCTGGCTTGTCCTTGAGCCTCTCACCACCATCACTCCACTCTCTTGTACCACAGCTAGCTAGGCTCAGGGCACCTGAGAGCATAATGCAGTGAAGCTCAAAAGCTCATGGCTGAAGAGAATCCAATGTCAAGAGTGCACTTCGTAAAACCAGATGCCAGACTGCAGCAATAACAGCGTCTACATAAACCTTGTGCTACCCCACCTCTGCTCTTGTCTGGAATGTTACACAGGAAAGCTGTCACTGGGGTTAAAATCAAGAGACCACGTACACAGAAATGATGCAGCCGAGTGTTCATCTGAGCACACATGCAGCAACGTTCACTGTGCTGTATTTCCAGGGTGTCAGAGAGCACACTGACCTCCTCACAGGCTCCCTGCATCTTCTCAGGCGAGATCCCTTGCAAGCTCTTAACCTACGCAGAGACTGGTCTCTTGCTTCTGGTCTTCCCTACAGCCTGTCCAGCAACAATGCTTTAATTAAGAAACAAATGTGCTCCCTATTACAAGCTTTCTCCTGTTCAGATGAAGACAGGATATCTGAAACACAGGCTGAGCATGCCTTCTCCTGCTTCTTACCCCCTCCTCCAAATATCCATTTGCATAATTTTTTACAAATAAAAAAGTAAAAATGACTATATTACTATAATGGTCATTTTAGTGTTTGAGGCATAGCAATATAGCAATATTCAGTTTGGGTCTTATCACAGATTTGGATATTTTTCAAAATGAAGATAGGCCAAAATATTGCAGTTGCTGACAAAAAAAAAAGACTTCCCTCAGATAGCATTTAGTTTCATATTTTTGAAATATAGTCTTACCAAAGGCACCATTCTAAACGAGGCTCTTATTTTGACGTGAATATGTATTTTGCGATATTTTTGCATAGTATATCTGGAACATCATCCCTGGAAAACCTAACCCCACCCCCAATGTAAAAGCCCAAACCTCCAGAGTCAGGGCTTTCTCTCATACTTGCTCATATATAAAGGAAGGGCCATCTTTTACATAAGGTGGCTCCCTGGCCTTCAGCCCATAGGGTCACAGCAGCTTGCCTGTGCATTTTACTGCAATAATAACCTATTCTCACAGCAGATGTTAAAAGTCTTGCAAATAATTCTTGCACGACTCTACCCAGGTGCACATGAGCAATCTATGCATATATTTTCCATATGGTAGTTTTCCCTCCATTTGAACACCTCATAGAATTCTTTATATAGGATTTCTTTTAGTTATGAAATGCTGATTTAAAAAAACATAGACGTTTATAGCATCTATGTATCAGAGACTATCATAAATCTTTACCATGCTCACCATAGATAACTCACACTGAAAAACAGATACGGGTTGGCTAACAACCGGAACAGCCTGGCTCACCACCCTGAATCACCTATTTCTTCCCAGAGTGGAAATCTCCCTTCATCCAATAGCCCAGGCCTTTGCAAGGAATCCAGACATGTCACCCTGACAGGGGAGACAGGCCATCAAGGCATGTTGGCTTTGGAACACATCTGTGAACAGCTGGGCCCTTTCCCATTAAAGCAGCAAGCAGCCAGGACTGCTCTCCAGACTTGACTGCTTGCTCAGAATCACATCTATGCCCCAAGGTAAATTCCCTGGAGGAGGCAGGACAGGTATAGTGTCCTCTGGGAAAGGAGGGTTATCTTGTCAGAACTTGCTCTAATTTTTCCACCTGGGAGGAAATCTCAAGATGAAAGGCCCTGCTGCTTTGCTTGTGGTTATATTAAAGAGCCAAGTGCCATTTTCGTGTGAATTGGGGGCGGGGAGGGGGTACCTTCTTCATTCGGCTCCATCTTTTCTTAGTCATCATTTTTTGTTTGTTTGTTTGTTTTGTTTTGTTTTTCAAACCTGGGAAACATCATATCCTTCCTTCGGCCATGGTTTGGCTGTTCTCTAAGTACTACCAAGGTCTGCAAAAGAAAATGCAGCCAGTGCAGCTTCCCTAGGTATCTTCCAGAGAAATCTTAACAATCTCCCCTTGGACTCTCCTCCTCCTGTTTTCTTGTAAGGCCCAGATATATTCATTCTCATTCTCTTGTATTCATATACACCCCCCACCATCCCCTGAGTATAATGGTTTAATTTTAACTGTCAGCAGGTTATACGTTTTATGCAGATGCTTTTCCAAAATTTGAAATGGGGATTGAAGCCCTAGATGTTTCCAGGAGATACCAAATGACGGAGACAATTCCCTCTCTTTTCAACATGAGAGAAAGCCATTCATACATGTAAGTTCATATTTACGCTGTGTGTGACAGGCAGCCTAAGGTGCACACACATGCACTTACTAATTGGGTCTGACTCCATCAAGAATGATAGCTTTCTAAATACCAGGAAGAAAGCATCTCGAAAAGCAATATTCAGCTGAACAGGAGGGGGAAAACCCATGTACAACGTTCACCAATTTCACTTTTATAAGTATACAGGTGATTTTAAAAAATTGTCAACATTACAGATGATGTAATGCTTAGCAGTGCATATTTTTACATACACTACTGCGAGGAACATGTAGTGTCCAGGGCATGAGGCGGATGCAGAGAGACACATCTTACCCACCGCCTTCAAGGATGAACTGTAGCGGAATTAAAGCGGAAGCTCTAAGGCTCAAGAATGCAGAACCTGGAGGCTACCGTCTTAATTGACCCCTGCACCTGCCTGCGCTCCTAACGCCATGTCCTTTTTCTGGTTGTGATATTCAAAGTGGCGATCATCCCCTCTCTCCTTCATTCCCCAAACCTGGCTGGTTCTGATGAGGTAGCTGTGTAGCTCTGGAGTTGGGCTCTGGGCTGGCACTTGGCTAGCTAGCTAGGTAGGCTGCTTCCAGCGATTGCAGAGCAATGCCTCCCCGGCCTCATCTCAGTACCGCCTAACCTCTCCAAAGCAATGCAAATATATTTTTAAAAAATAAATAAATAAACGCATGCATGAACATTCCAACCCGGGTAGGGAAGGGAAGGGGGAAAGACTTCACCCATGCATCCAGCCCCCCACACCGCACCCACCCCCGGGGCCCCTTCCCAGACAGGAATCAGCACAGACCGCAAGGCTCACCATTCGCGAAGCTCTGGAACAAGGAGAGAGCCAGTATCCACATGCCCCTGCTGCTGCCCGGCCTCCGCGAGCCAGCGAGCCAGCGAGCGAGCCACGCGCCGGCCTCGCCCCCCGCGCTGCGCTGCGCTCCGCGCCGCCCGGCCCGGCTCCGCTTGCCGCCCGCCACCTGCCCAGGGGCCGCCCAGCCGCCCAGCCGCGCTCCCCGCACGCTGCGCCCCCGCACACCTGCTCCCGGGCGCCGCGCCCTGCGCCGCGGACACAGCCCAGGTGCGCCGTGCGCTCGGCTCGGCTCAGCGGGCCCCGGGCAGCCAGGCGCGGGCGCACAGCCGCAGCCGCAGGCGCGAGCTCATGCCGGGCGCCCCCCGATGCGCAGCGCGGCCAGGCGGCGGCCTCCGGGGCGCCAGCCTCACCCTCCGCAGCCAGGCAGCAGGCGCGCGGCCAGGCTCATCCTGCTGCGGCGGCCTCGGGCGCCGGGTCCCCTGTGCTGCCCTTCCCTGCCTGAGCCCGGCGGGCCGCGCGCGGAGGCGAGCGGGGACCCCTCCCCTGCTCTGGCCGCTGGGGCGCTCTGCAGTCTTAAAGCAGCAGCAGAGGAGTGCGGCGGATCACGCAGTCGGCGGGACCCAGGGCTCAGAGGCTCAGAGACTCCCCACACAGCCCATCGTGTGCAGCTCGTTCTTGCAGGTTGCTAATGAGATGCGGCTGGGGGCTGACCACTCCGGAAGGGTGCCAGCTAGGCAGAGGTGACCGCGAGGCCTTAGCAGTTTTGATGTGATGTGCAGCAGGATTCGGAGTCCGTATTGACTCTCTGAAAAGTCTAGTCCATCTGCCTAGAGGGAAATGCTGCCTCCGAGTCCTCGCGGCTCCTGGGAAGAGCTCTCTGACTTCACCGGCTGATTTTTAATTATCTTGAATACATACTAAGATACAAACAGGAGCGATTCTAATTTTGATCTCTGAGTGATGCATAAAAACTGATTAAAATAGCTGATGCTGTGTGTGAGCCCCAACATGCATCCTCTTTCTTGGCACTATGCAGACGGTGACCTAAAGGGTCTGCAAAAGGATTCTGAAGTCATGATATCACTCAATAAAAGCCCTTGAAAGAACACATGTCCATATCCAGCATTTTACAAAATAATGACCTACAGGGTCAGAATGTGCCCCAATTTAAGGTCTAAGATTGAATACACACAGGCAGGGCTGTGGAGTGGCAAAGCTTTGAGGGAAGGGTGGGAAAGGACCGTTTCATCAAATGGAGACGGTTTCCCAGTCATCAGGCATCTTCTGCCTGGACTGTATGTGCCCTTCCATATCAGGCACCTCTAAGACAGCTCACAGAATAAGCCAGCAAAAGCAAATGTCAAGGCAGAAATAAAATGGTGCTTTACCAGGGCTGGGCACAAGATGGCCAGGCCCTGTGTGCTAGGAAGGGTCAGCTGAGCCCTGACGCGCACTGGCTTCCATTGCTCTGCAGCTGTAGGTGATCACGTGATGCCGCCCACTCAGGCTTCGCCTCCAGCCCTGCCAGCCACACATGGAACCCCAGTGTCCTCTGGCTTTGCATGCAGAGGGTGTTCACTCCCTGATCCTTGAAGCTGTGTGTGGAGGCAGGTAGTGGGCCTGATTTCCGTTCCTGCATCCCAGGGCTTTAGTCCACAATTCTTCACGCACTTCAGCCATCTTAAGGCTCAGCAAGGTCTTGGCAGCCAAGCACTCAAGACAAAGCCAGGACAAACAGTCAGGGTCAAACTGCTGCCTCCACTTACCAGATCTAAGCATGCATGCATGTCTCATGAGCTCCCCTGCCCTGGCGTACAGAGTGGAGCTATCAGCAGTTCTAACTATAAGGGTTGTGGTGTTCTGAGGCCTAGCTTTGTGCCTGGTCACCATGCCAGTAGTGGCTAAGATTCTGAGTTGGAGCAGGGCTGGCTACATAAACATGGGGATCTAGTATGAAGTGAAAACGCAAATGGGAGGAAGTGCACCATATACAACCCCCTAGTGGCAAATTTGTCCTTTGCCTCTGAAGCTTCTGATGACCCTGTCATGATGTTTATCATTTACTGTGTACTGTTTCACTGTTAGGGATGGGTGTGCAGGGCATAGCTACACAGAAATGCCAGGCTGCTACAAAGCAATCCAGGGCCATACAAGTGCCTCTTTGTTTCCCTGCTTTCTACCGGTCCATGTACTGGGCATAGCTATGATTGAGAATAGGGAAACAGTATCCACTCCCCAGGGATTACTGCTCCAGTGTGACAAGAGATGCCCAAATGATTGCATGTCCACACTGGAGAGCTGTCCTCAGTGCCTGGTTCAGAGGTGGGCCAGAGGCTCACATGGCTTCTGGGACATGCATGACAATGTCAGTCTGGGGTAGGACAGTCAATGCCAATCTCTACCCTGGGAGGTGTCCCTGCACACAGCCAACCTAAGTTGTCCAAATCTCCATCAAGGACTTTGAGGAATGGCAGGATACAGACCTTCCACTGAGAAGAACACAACCCAGAGAGGAACAGACCTGCAGTGGACCAGGAGACTATGTAGAGGAGAGATGTTGTCTTCATTACTTTTTTTTTTTTGCCATGATTAATATAAAACTGACAAAAGGGAGGAAGGGTGTATCAGCAAACAGTTCGGGGGCACAGCCCACCCTTGCAGGGAAGTCACAGTGGCACAGAGGCAGCTGATTACACTTCATTCCCATGCAAGAAGTAGAAAGTGATGAGTCCTTGCACTCAGCTCGGTTCTCCTCTGTTCAATCTGGGGTCCTGGCCTAGGGAATGATGCCACCCACACTACTCTTTCTTCCCACCTTAATTAACCAAATCAAAATTATCTACAGCACACCCAGAGACCCATTTTTCAGGTAACAATTGAGATTAGCCTTCATAGATGGGCTGCCCAGAGTCTTCCCTAAGAGACACTTATGGGGATAGCTCCAAAAACAAAGCCTCGTTGACTTGGATGGCATGTGTCCAAGGGTACAATCATTAGAAAGTTCAAGTTGGCCAATGCAGAGGGCTCTGTCTTCTGAGCAAGGCTCTCAAGACTCACAGAGTGTGGAGGGTGGTGAGACATCAGGCAGGGCACTGGGTCCAAACCTCTTTGGTTGGCTTTCAAATGCATCTTGATGGACTTGGACTAAAGACCTTTCAGATATATTCACAGCAGATGCTTGAGTGTAGTCCACTTAACTGTGAGCCTCATGAGATCACAGAATCACTCCTGGTCAACCATAAACCCCCACTGCCTGGCTCATAGAGGCACTGTATTGGTTAATTTGATTGGATGAGGAAATGCTTAAGAGTTTAGTAGGGCACCTTGGGGACTAATTGTGGGTCTTTCCTGATTTGGCTGAGCGTCCTGACCTAATCAATGGATCGATCTATAATAATGGTCTTCAGAAGTGGTGAAGAGAAGTGGGTATGGCACGGGTGAGGGAAGTAGGTCACTGTGGAGGCATGTCTTGGGGGCTATATTTTACCCTAACTTTTTCTTATATGCCTTCTTCCTAATTTGTGTCCATATTTGAACAATGTCCTCTGTCACATGCTCCTGATACTGCCATGTTCTGCCCAAGTATGTAGTGCCAAGCAACTGTGAGCTGAGCCCTCTGAAACTGTGAACTAATACCCCCACCACACACACACACACACACCACCATTATTTAAGTTGTGTGTATCAGCTACTTCGTTCACAAACTCGGGAATGTAGTAAGCATCCATGGAGTGATATGGCAATCTCTAGTGCAGGTTGATGAGGGAGCCCATCCCACAGAATGTGCACACAAACACTTGAGATTCACGACTTCAGATAGCTTTGCCAAGAAGTATTTGGAGGGCATTGTAGATGGAGTTTCTATGTGTCCCAGCAACCACTTCATAATAACCACGCTGAGCCTTAATATTAATTATAAATAATCAGCCAATAGCTCAGGCTTGTTGCTAACTGGCTCTCTCATTTTAAATTAACCCATATTCCTTATTTACACTCTGCCAAGTGGTGGTGCCTTCATAAACATGGCACATTCATCTCTGGCTCCCTCTGCATCTCTTAAGGTCTCCTCTAATTCTGCCCTTCTTCCTCCTAGCATTCTCAGTTTGGCTTTCCCCGCCTAACCCCTTCCTGTGCAGCTATAGGCCAGTCAGCTTCTTTATTAATTGATGAGTTAATACATGTTCACAGTGTATAGAAGGATTATTCCACAGCATTTCTCCCTTTTTGTCTAATTAAAAGGGAAGGTTTTAACCTTAACATAGTAAGACTATGTATAACAGGACATAGCATTGTCATTGAGACCTCCGGGTCTAGTAAGATTCTACATGCAAAATTGAATCAAGAAAGGGACCATGTGGCCCAAGGATTTTAAAACAGTTAAATCCACCATCATAAGATACCAGGTCCTACTTCCTGCTCTTCTCTCTCTCTCTCTCTCTCTCTCTCTCTCTCTCTCTCTCTCTCTCTCTCTCTCTCCTCTCTCTGGGTGTGTGTGTGTGTGTGTGTGTTTCTTTGTCTCTCTATGTACATGTTCATGCATGCATGCATGTGTATGTGTGTATCTGTCTGTCTGTATCATCTGTCATCTACATATTATCTATCTATTATCTATATATCATATATCATCTATCTATGCCCCCTTTGTCTGTACCCCCTGAATGAGGAAGGGGATGTAAATGTGATCAGCCAGTTTCCTGGTTCTGCTACCTTGTTTTCCCTGCCTGGTGCCATGTCTTCCTCACCATGAGGGATGCTATAAGGCAAAATAAAGCTGTCTGTCTTAAGTTGCTTTTGCCAGAGTATTTTATTACAGCAACAGAAAGGTAACTAATACAGGAGAGTGAAACATGAGCATTTCCAGGGTTGCCATCACTTCGAGACTGTGAGGAACTGGGATGTCAAGGCACTCAGAGAGGTGAGTGAGGGGCCTGTGCCCCTGAGAGGTGTGCCAGGTCTTGGCCATAGCAAATATGACCAAGACTGTGCAATCAGACCTCGGCATGCAGCTTTGCTGGTAGACCTACACAGCTGCAGATCCCAGAAGATGTGCCACTGAGCCCCTGAAATGTGTGGATGACTTAAAACCCATCTAGAGGCGTGTCGGTGAATAGCCAGCAAGCAGCCAGCAAACACAGGTACAAGAATTGTTACCGGTGCCATAGTTCTGTCGGAGCTGTGGTTGGCAAAGTTTAATGCTTGAGGTGAGAATCAAAGGGCAGAGGAGAGGGTGAACTGTCACACAAAGAGAACTAGGAAAGGTGGAAAGGCCTGTGTGATACAAAGGTTGACAGAAGAAAAAGAAAAAGAAAAAGAAAACTGTCCTAGGACGTCCTTCTAAGTCACACTAATTATGCTTAAGGAGTTATGAAAGGTCAGGTCAGTTGAAGACAAGATAAAATTGGACCCAGACTCATTTCAGACATTAAAAAATGCTTAATTTAAAAGCTAAACAAAGGTTGGAGATGTAGCTCAGTAGCCTGCCTAGCATACACAAGGCTTCTTTCAATCCTCCACACCACAATAAATGAATCAATATTTTTAAATAATCAAACAGTTCATTGACATTACTTAAATAGGATGTTTAATATTTAAATATGTAGTTTAATATTTAAATGACAAAAATAATAACAAGAGCAAGCAAATCAGGTGGTTAGACTATTCTGGGCCAGGGATACAGTTTAGAACATGGCAGGAATACTGCCTCTCTGCTGTAAAGCTTGCTAAGAATAAAACAAAGCAAAAGAGAAGGAAGGTGGCAGGAAGAAGAAAGGAAGGGAGGGATGATGGTGAAAGTATTGTGTATGTTTATCTTATTGACTATTAAATAAAATACTGTTTGGCCAATGAAATGGCAAGTTAGGCAGGACTAGGAGTCAAAGAGGATTCTGGGAAATGTAGTAGAGAAGTGATGATCCAAGCAGGAAGTGACATAGCAAGGAGACTCATATTTAAGGGAAGGAGAAACAGGAAGGGTCCCTTTTTCCTGTTCACCTCCTCCAGCGGCAGGATGTGCCACTGGCAAGGAGGGACACCAATAAGGTGTCTGATAAGATAAGTCTTATAAAATATATAGATTTATGATAGTTAAGACTGAGCTAGCAGATGAGGAATCCTAGTCATTGGCCAAGCAGCTTTGAACCTAATACATTTGGGCCTAACTCAGGGCGGCAGGCATAAAGCTCACACGTGGTGGTGGGGCTCAGGCAGCCTTTGGCAGAAAGATTTATCATAACAGAGGGAGGGAGGAAGGAGAAGGTAGCAAAATGAAAGGTGGGAGAGAGGGAAGAATGGAAGGGAGGAGAGAGGGAGAATTTTTACCGTATTATTTAAGTAAAGAAAGAAAAAAGTATATGTGTCATTTTCTAAAAATCAATAAAATCCTGTTTCTGTCTTCTCTTCCACCCTGCCCCACCCCCACTTCCAGATATACAGAGAGAGGAAGAGAGCCTGTCATGGGTAAAAACGTTGCACACTAAATATAGGTATCCATTACCTGGATGGCTGAAGTGTACAAGTGGAAGAAAAGGAAAGGAGAAAGAAACAGTTGGGAGAAGACGAATAAATGAAGAAAGTGGTTCATTAAGCAAGAAGCCATGCATACAGCAGTTTGCTTCTGTGCCCACAGGCCATTGTCTCTGTAGTAGTGTATCACTTCTTGTCTATTAATCTGGAGTTTTAAATCTTTTGTTCCCTTGATTAAAATGACTAAAATTAAATTAGATTGAATAAAAGGCAAAATTAAAATGCATCATGTGCTGTGACAGAAGGGCACGTCTGAGTGTCGTGATGGTCCTGAGATCCCTGATATTCTTCAAGCCTCTCCTTGTGACTTTTCTGGTCCTCCCTGTGCAATGGGGCACCTTAAGAAGAGGACAGAGCTACCTTCTCCCACAGCTTCGGGTCCACAATCCCATTTCCCCCACACTGTTTGTTGCCCATTACAGCCTGGTAGCCTCAAACTGCCTGAGGCTCCCACACTACTGACCCTCCTGACAAAAGCCCCAGGGTGAGATGTGATTCTGTCAATGGGCATTCTCCAGCAAAATAGCTACTAAGATATATGGATCCTACTGTAGGATATGTTTATCAAGATAAAAATAGGCTGTAGGGGAGGACAGAGGAAGCGAGAAATGTGTTGTAGGGACTGGCTTTCATGATCTTGGAAGCTGTAAGCCTCACATCCTGTCCTCTGCAGGCTGGAGACCCAGGAGAATTTTCAGGGGATGGACAGATCAAAACTGTCCCAGCTCAAGTTATCAGGCAGAAGCTGGACTGAACCTTCCTCTGCCTGTTTATTTTATTCACACTGAGGAAAATAATGTTTCACTTAGCTCACTAATTCAACAGCTAATGTCTTCTGGAAATGCCTTCAGCTACCTGAGCACCCCAGGGCCCAGGAAGGTTTACCTAAGAAAGTAACCAACATAGCCCTCCATCACTCTGGCTTCCCACATTTCTGTGAGGAACACATCACACAATGCCAGAGGCACTAAGCCAACGCCCCACAGAAACAGCACTCAAAGGCAGAGCATGTGATTTTAGGGAAAGGGTCCTGTGTCCTTCAGTGATGAAGTTGGTTCAGAGCATGGGAGGGGTATTGAGAAATAATAGATAAATGACAGGGTATACTTGGAGGGCTGACAGGAGAGAACAAGGCATGAGAGAGGAAGGCCAGATCCAAAGTTCATGTTCTTATCTTGCCCACAGGACGGAATTGCCATCTTAGAAGAGTCATATTAGAGCAGCCAGAGCACCCCCCCAAAAAGGCACTTGAGGTGGGAAGAGAACAAAGTAGTGACATCGTTAAATCAATGCCTATGCAATTTTATCACAAACTAAATTGTAAGCTATTTTAAAATCATTTTTATTACTATTATAGAATAGTCCCTGCTGGCTAGCTTTTATAGGACTAGAAGGTGCTATTCAGACTGCCTGAAGAAAAAGTCATCAACAGTCTTCTTCAGATGTCAACCCTGTGAACTACAATAATGGCAGACGTGTCAAGACATACCTATGGGGTGATACTGGCATGTATGTTATGGGGGTAACCAACTTCTTTTTAATTGGATCCAAGGTCTGTTCCACAAATAGAAACACATGCCTGATGCTGTAAATCTGGCCAAGAATGCATGGTTGGGAAGCTCACTGTCCCCATGGGTGAAGGTACTGCTATGATTCTGCTAAATGGACATAGTATCAACTGTCCTCAATCAGAGATTAGTATAGATCCCAGGCCTCATCATAGAAGTTCCTTTGTGTGGATGGTGGCGAATGCAGAAACTCAAAACTGATCAATGTACAGAGAGTAAGTGTCTGTGGAGCACATTTACATCATTCCTCCTCCAAAGGCTCAGAACAGTCACAAGAAGAGGGGATAGAAAGAGTAAAAGCACCAGCAGTTCAGGAGAACTTGGGTGAAACAGTGTCTTCTGGTCATGATGACAGCACTCAGAATTCTCACAGCAGCTGCGGTTGCCTGTACAAAACCTGCCACAGGATCAACCCAGTCATCATTCTAGATTGGAAAGAGAGTGAGTGGCTCATTGGTTTGGTTTGAGTTTTCATAATCATGCCTGTAAGTCAAATGTACTATCTCATTATAGTTTTATTTTTAATGTCTGTAATGATTAGTGACAAAGAGCATCTTTGCATGTGATAGCTGGTCATTTATACATGGCCTTTACAAAAATGTCCATTGCACTTTCAGTATCTGATTTTTGTTGTTGTTGAATTACAGGATTTCATCATTTACTAGGTAAATAATTCTTATTACAATACAATTATAATTATATCTTCTTCCATCCCATTTGATGAAAAAAAAGGGGGAGTGGCTCACAAGCCCCAACAGCTAACTGAGGAGCTAAGGACAGCTGATGGCTTCTGGGGGAGGTAAAGTATGTTTCCTTTAAATGTGTTACCCGTGATAGGTCAAACACCATGGGAGTAAATGAACAGCACAAATTGGATGCAGTGGGTTATTTTAAAATTAATAAAAGGACACAAAGTTGGAGGGTAAGGAGGTGGGAGTCGGTCTGAGAGGAGTTAGGAATAAAAGTGGGGTGACTATGATCAAAATACCTTGTATAAAAACCTCAAAAATTAATAAAAATTATTTTAAAAGCCTATCATCTTGGGACTAAACCTTCCACACATGAGCCTGCAGGGGACATTTTTAGATTTAAGACATAGCAGTAATGAGTCCTCTCCAGGGACAGGAATGAGGTATTGAAATTGAATCTTGCTTGATGGCCATCACTATCAGCAGAGTTTGCTGTCTCAGACAAGTGCAACCGTTTTCATCTTCAGCAGACCCTTCTGAAGCCAGTGGACTATCTCCACACATCGCATATAGCCAGGACATCTATTCAGTCATTAGCAATGACTGCTAAGTCCCTGCTCCTGTCGGGACCATGAGCACACAAGGGTGTGTTGGGAACCAGGAGCATGAAGGGTTCAAAGGTGAGACAAATAAACAAACACTGCTTCTCTTGTGATATATGCAGTCAAAATCATATTTGTTGAGGGGAATGGAGATGACTCAGCAGGTAAAGGGCACTTGCCACCATGCCTGGTGACCTGAGATCAAACTCTGGAACCTGCATAGTGGAAAGAGAGGACCAACTCTCAGAAATTGTCTTTTGACCTCCACTTGTATCACACACACAAAATAAATAAATAAATAAAATAAAATAAACACATGAATAGAGAAAATGTATCAACTCACACCCATTTTGTGGAAACTATACTCACTCTAGTTTACTTATGAGAAAAACTCAAGAAGGCAACCTATTAAATCCTAAAAGACTTATATTCTGATATCTCTGTGGTTTCTTTCCTTGGCCAGTTTACAACCAGATAAAACACTGCTCACATTGCACATACAAAGATGAAAGTGAATGGTTCCTGTGGTGCTATTTGAGAATAACACAAGTACCCACCAGTAGAGAAGGGATTACAACAGATTCGGTGTATCTGCTGATGGAATGTTATGCCATCGTTAAAAAGCCACTGACAGAAGTACAAGGGATCAAACCTCAGGATGTGCTGGGTCCTCAGGATGTTTGAGTAAAATGAGCGTGGAAGAGGAGCACAGACATCCCCACTTACACACAGAGGCGTGTGTATATGCTCTCACAGGCCTGCAGTTCTTGGATGAGTATCTATGAAGCCATTGTCCATCCCAAAGGGAACTGGACTAGGGAGAGGAGAAACACATAGCTTCATGACACATTCATTCCTATGGAAGGTGTATCTCCTCATTAATTTCAGTTTGGCTTACAATTTTACAATTGAAAGACATTAGCACAAAAAAAATCGAAGTGAACTTTAAGAGATTGTTGCACATGGGGCCAAAAAGATGGCTCATCAGGTAAAAGCAATTGATGTGAAGCCTGACCCTAACTTGAGTTTCATCCCTGAGACCCTCAAGATAGAAGAGAACCCACTCCCACCAATTTACTTTGGGGTCCACAAGTGTGCACACACGCATGTATCTACACACAATAAACAAGCAAGCAAATAAATAAATTAAACTCTAAGAAACAGATTACTGGGTACAATTCAATGTTATCCAAACATACCAGCCAATAGTCATATCAGTCTTCTTAGATTTAAATATGAGGTAATAAAAAGAATGAGTAAAATGTTAGCCGAGAGCACAGCACAGTCCTATAATGGTGGCACTCAGGAGGCTGGGGCAGGAGGGTCATGAATGTGAGGCCTGCTTCAATAAATAGAAAACATGCTGAAAAATAATCAGAATGGATTTATTTCCTCAGTTGTGCCATATTTCCCACGCCAGTCACCATGCCCAGCTAGTGATGGGCACATCAGGTGGCACAGATACAGGGCATTTCTACTATTATGAATAGTGACTTGGGATGACCTCAACCCAGAACCTCTCACAGTCTCAAAAGACACAACCCTGGAGGTTGAATACAGATCTCTGAAATCTCAGATCCCCACACTCACAATTCTGAAAGTTTAGGATTCCAAATGTTGAAATCTTATAAGCCCAAAACCCCTAAAAAGCAATTCTTGGAAAACAAAACAAAAGGGAGACTGTTCTGCTTTCATTCTGTTGCTGTGACAAAAAAATAAAATAATAATAATAGTAATTAATATTAATAATAAATAATAATAAATGGGCAGAAAGTAAGTTAGGGAGAGAAGTGTTATTTGGCTTACAATTCTGAGTTGTAGCTCGTTATTGAAGGGGAGTCAAGTCAAGAGCCTGAGGCAGCTCGTTGTGTCACCCACAGCCAAGAACCAGGAGAAACTATTGCAGAGACAGTTCCTGCTACAGCTTCTATCTAGCTGAGCCCTCTGCCTACAGAATGATGCTGATAGCATTTGGCTGGGTCTTCCTATGTCAATTAGTTTAATGAAAACAATCCTCCAGACATAGATTTAAATAAACTTAAATCTTCCCTGGCCACTCAAACAGGGCTCTTGTTCAGTCAAGATGCCCGAGAGGCCATGTTTAAGACCTCATAGTGTACCTGCATTCAGCTCAGAAGTTGCAAAGACAGAAAACACATTATCAGTCTATTTATTTCTTTATATATTCATCAAAGGGGTCTGCATGAAAACTAAATATGTATTGAAATGTATACTTTTCAATCATTATTCAATCTACTTCTATGAAAACATTTTAATGTAAGCATAGCAATGGTTCACAAACAAGACGTAGGGTAATCACTACCTTCATAAGTGAATTTCCCCTAATAATTTTTCCTGTTATGGGGAAAAAACAAACTTCAAATAAAGATGGCTGTCATTACACACAATCATCTTCAGAGAGAAAAGAGAAAACTATTGTGTCTAGCAAAACAAGGACATGGTGGTTTTTAAATGAACATTCAAAGATCAAGATGAGGTCCAAGAAATCAAAAGCATGATGGCTGCACTGAAAACAGTCCCAAAGAAAATATTATATAGGAAGCAAGGGAAACTCAAAGGGAGAAAAACCAGAGACCATCGTTGTTTTGCAGATTAGTGGACTAGTCTACCAAGCCTGGCATGGGCATCCAGAGAGTTACAGGAAGAGAGAACCTCTTACAGAAGGAAGAGATCATGAAAGCAATAACTCTCAGAACCAAACAATGTGATTTGTATGCCCCGCATAGCAAATGGAAACAGGCCTTCATTGAAGCATAGTTATGTGAAATCTCAGAATATCACAGCAAAGCTTCTATATAGCAACGGTGAAGAAACAGACTGGATACAAGAGAAGCAATGCCAACTATTGAGCTTCTTAAAATGGATTAAAAGTCAGAAAACAAAATATCAAGTTACTTAAAACTGAGCAAAATGATCCCTTACTCAGAATTCTTGGTAATTATGTGTACAATTTCTTTATAAAGTAAGATGTCAGCAGTTTGTGAGGCCTACGCACTCTATCAGGAGGTGACTCTAGGTGGACTCCACTAAATGAAACTGGAGACCAGGAAAGAAGCTATAAGTAACAGACAATAGAAGGCCAAACCGAGACTAGAGGGAAGGACTACCTAATATGGAGGTGCAGACCCTGGTGCAGCTTGCTCTGAACTTGCATTCTCAGTTTTCTCTAGGCAACTAGGCAGGAAACACAGCAAAGGGCTTTGTGATTGGAAGGGGAAGTAGCAAAACTCTCTTTGGAAGGGACTTGCACCCTTGTGGAGTCCACTCTGAAACAACCTGATCAGGGATGAAAGGTGTTAAATCAACACAGAGAACTAAATCGTTTTTCTCTGTAGTTTCACCAAACCTAGAAATGAAATGAAAGTCACTACCTCACAACAGCACCAAAAGGCACAGGAAACAAAAACAAAAACAAAAAAACTGGGAGTATGTTTTTCAAAAGAAATGCAAGACACACATCATAAAGACTATAAAATGGTAAATAAGACCCAACTGAATATAAAATGTCCGGGATTTGTGAACCAGAATTGTTGAGATGTCACCTGATGCTTAACACCATTCAGTCAGGCTGGCTGGATAATTGCAGGCGCCTTCTGGGTGTGTATGTGAGAGTGGTCCAGACAAGACTTGTATGACTTGGAACACTGAGTAGGGCAGACACATCCCGTGGGCAGTCACAATCCTGTTGACAGGAAGTCCAGGCATAACAGAAAAAGAAAGAAAATGGTCTCTACTGTTCCACCTGCAGAGGTGTGTGCCTTGCTGTTGCAGCCACCACAGGGACTGACCTTGGACATAGGCTTCAGGTTGGTTGAACTTTGAACCCTCACTCTTGGACCAGCAGCCCTCCCTAACTCTAACCCTTTGACCACAGTCTGATGGCCACAGTGTTAGCTTCTTGGATGTGAGGCTTCTGAACTTATACTTTCTTTGACCTTCAAACCCTGCTGACTTGTCTCTCTGCTTGCAGACAGTCTCTCATGGGGCTTGTCTGCCTCTATGACCACTTGACTCCTCCTAATCAACACATAAATGTAGATTATTGAGTGCCGCGTGCGATCAAAACAATGTCTCCCTACACATAAACACAACCACACACATATGCATACATGTGTGTATTCTCCATTAATTCTGCTTCTTGAGACCCTTGGCTAGCATGCTGTAATATTATTTGAACTAATCTATATGTTCCATGGAATATTCACTGTCAAAATATCAACTGCCTCCCCCCCAAAAAACCTGATAAGTTGAGCCTAAATTTCATGTGGAAATAATAGAATAAGACAATTTCAAGAAAGGAATAGCAGAGCTATTTCCAGTTCCCAGACTGACTCCACAGCTATAATAACCAAGACAGTGTAGTGTTGGCCTAAGGACAGGCATGGAAATCAATAGAAAGTAATTGAGCTCACAAATAAGCCTCAATAATTAGAAGCAGGTGGCTTTCAATGAAGGTAATGAGTAATTCAAAGAGTACAGCCAGTGGTTAGAGACAGCCATATGTGGACACATTAAAGAATAGAGTTGAATCCCTCTATACCATCTCTAAAACTCAGCTCAACATAGATTACAGATCTAAATATTTAGTCTGCCTATCAAACTCCAAAAAGAAAATATAGGAGTAAATATATACATATTACTTATATTTATATATATACTTAATATTAACTTATGCTAATGTATTAATGCTAAATATAATTTGCATTAATATATTATATACTAATTAATAACATATATATTTATTTATATTACTTACATTAGATGAGTCTTCTTAAATACACTAAGAAAGCCATACATGGCCAAAGGAAAACTTTTGTAAACCATATTTCCACAAGATTAATGTCTCTTGTGCTGCAAATTATTTGATCAAGGAAGTAAAAATGCATCCCACAGAATGGGGGAAATGCTTCCAAACTTTATATCTGAAGAATGGCTTGTATTCAGAATTTATAAATAACTCTTACAACTCAATAATTAAAAAATAACCCAATTAAAACAGTGGCAAAGAATGTGATTAGACATTTCTCCAAAGAAAAATATGCAAACGGCCAATAAAACACAAAAAGGCTCTCATCACTCATCAGTGAACACAAACAAAACCCACAGTGAGATGCTGCATCATAAATCATCAGAGGCTCATTCTGTCTTCGTCTGTGTTGCTGTAATAAAATACCTTCGTTGCTTTTTTCCAGCGTTTCCATGCCTTATACACTACTTGCCTGTTAGCTACTTAGCCACTGTCTCAGACATGAGAGCACCTACTGATGGTACACTTCTTGTGCTTAAATACTCCTCTTTTCTTTAAGAAAGCCCCAAAGCATGAGAGTAACAAACTAGACATCCATACATGTCAAATAAAAACAGGTTATGGATGTAGCTCTGAGGTAGTGTGGACAGTGCTTGCTATGCATACAGCCTTGGTTTAGTCTCTAATACCACAAGAATTTTAAAAAAATGTTCTTCTGTAGCTAAAAGTGTACATTCTTGGATTGGAGCATTGGCTCAGTGGTAAAGAGCACACACACTGCTCTTGCAGAGGAGCTGAGTTCAGTTCCCAGCATTCATATTGGGCAGCTCACAGAACTGTAATCCTAGCTATAGGTAAGCATACAAACACCACACACACACACACACACACACACATATACCACACACCAAACACACACTACATACAAACACACACACACACACACCACACCAAACACACCACACACACACACACACACACACCACCACACACACACACTACACACACACACACACCACACACCAAACACACCACACACACACACACACACACACACACACACACACACACACACACACACACACACACACACACACACACACACACACACCACACCACACACACACACATACACACACACACACACACACACACACACACACACGCACACGCACACGCACACGCACACGCACACACGCACAGGTAAAATAAAAAAATCTTTTTTTAAATATACAAGTTCTTGACTTACTGAAGAAACGTGTTCAAAATATTTTAAGATGGGGAAAAGGACTCACGTAAGTTTTTCACCTAACTTTTATTAAAATGTTACTATGATTATTAACCTGTATTATATAGTTTCTGTAATCCTCTCCCTGGGATCTAGTTTATGAATTAAGCTGTCCCTGTATGTGAAAATGAAGAATAAGTAGGCTTGGGTGTGGATAAAGGCAGTTGTAAGGTAAAGTTATAGAACTGATTCCCCAGGACTCAGGCTAAGTGGAGAAAGGGAACTGGCTTCTAATGGATAACAGGGTATTTGGATGAGGGTAATAAAATATACCATTGAGTTTAATAATGGTTGTGCAGTTTTGTGAATTTACTACCTGCACCCAGAGGGAGGCCCTGCATAATCCAGAGGTCACATCAGAACACAGCCACCTCTACCCTGGTCTCACCATGAGGACCCCTGAGCTCACCATGTCAGTACTGGAACCAGATCTAAAGTTACTGTGTGTAGGATGGGAGGGGAAATGGCTCCCTCCTGTTAGACACAGGACAGGAGCTAAGACTGCCTTGCAGAGAGGAAGTGAGCAGGTGGTCTCTGTACCTGCATCAGGGGTTGAAGGCTGAAAATATGGAAGTTAATACCAGGGAAAGGTTTAAAATGAAGACAGCCTGCCTCAGGACAGTGCAAGCTGGAATGAAGCGATGGAGGAGTGTGTCTACTGAATTCTGCTTAAAAGCCAACAATACAATTTTTAAAAAGACATTTAAAGGAAGTCAATGGTATAAGGATGAGAGTCAAGTTTTCTAAGGCCAACGAATGCCAGGCTGAGCTTGCCTGAGCCCTGGCCATGCAGGCTGGTCCTGTATGCAGCTGTATCCCACTGTGTGATGAGGCACCTGTGTGATCAGACTTCTGTCTGAGGAATACAAGACAGTACTTTTGCATTGAGCTATGTTTCTGATCAAATAACTGTGTGTGTGTGTGTGTGTGTGTGTGTGTGTGTGTGTGTGTGTGTGTGTGTGTGGACACAGTGATGACACAACAGACATTCACGTTCAAATCAGCAGTCTGAACTCAAACTTTCTCTTGTTCTTGCTCCTCATGGTCCTCTTGGATATCTCTCACTTTTATCGTGGACTTTTTCTACTCAATGTGTGAAGTACTTTGGACATCACAGCTTTGTCACATAGCTGAGAGACAGAGGAGGAGGGTTCTGGGGTGATGGGCTCAGCATGAAACCTGGAGGCTCAGACTTGCGCAGAGATCCTAACACAGTCAACCATGGTCTGAATGATTCCCACAGCACCTGATCACTGTCTACTTCCACCCCCTCTCTCTCTCTCTCTCTCTCTCTCTCTCTCTCTCTCTCTCTCTCTCTCTCCCTCCCTCCCTCTCTCTCTTCCTTTCTCTCTCTCTCTCTCTCTCTCTCTCTCTCTCTCTCTCTCTCTCTCTCTATTTTTCTCTCCCTCCATCCATTCCTTCCTCTCTTTTTCCATCCCTCTCCTCCCCTCCTTCTCCTTCTCCCTCTCCTTCTCTCCCTTCCTCCTTCTCCTTCTCTCCATCCCTCTCTCTCTCTCCCTCCCTTCCTCTTTCTTTCCCTCCCTCCCGCCTCTCTCTCATCCCAGAAAAACTACACCTACTATATTATTGTTTGACATAGTCAGTACTGAGTGCTAGGAAGCCAGCAGGCACAGAAGAGCTAGGCCTGAGTGCTACTCTCCCACTTACGAGCTGTGAGGCTTTCACATCACTGAGCTTATCTGTGCCTTGGTTTTCTCCTCCAGCAAATATCGGCAGTAATCATACATGCTTCATAGAGATATCTAAAGGTAAAGGAGGTCTAGACAATGCACCTGACCAAAGCTTAACTCTGTGAATCCTGTCTACTGTAGTAATTACTGTGATTATCAGTGTATACTTACTCCACAGCCTGTCCTAGCCAGGGTTTCTATTGATGCGATGAAACACTATGACTTGGGGAGAAAAGGGTTTGTTTGGCTTACATATCCAGAGACATAGTCCATTGAGCAAAGCCAAGGCAGGAGGAGCTCAAACTAAACAAAAACCTGGAGACCATTGCAGAAGCCATGGAGGGGTGCTGCTTACTGGTTTGTCCCCTCCCCCCCAAATGCTTGCTCATTATGCAGTCTTATAGAACTCAAGGCCACCAGTCCAGGAATGGCACTACCCACAAATGGTGTGGGCCCTCCCATATCCATCACTATTTATGAAGAAAATGCCTTGCAGGCTTGCCCTTAGCTGTACCCTAGGGAGACATTTTCTCAACTAAGGCTCCCTCCCCTCTGATGACTCTAGCTTGTGTCACATTTACATAAAACTAGCCAGCACATAGTCCATAAACCCTATTTTGTGAAAACCCACCACAAAAGATTATGAATCTTCTTCACTCTCACAGCTCTAGGGACATCCTAGAACAGCATCTGCCCCAGAAGCATGATACTGTTTTCCCAGCAATCACAGCAGCATGCCCCTTCAGCCCAACAGCTGCTTGAGCAATTAGAGATTGTGGTGCCATGGAGGTTGTAGATTGGAGTGAATGGTCCCAGTGGCCTCTCAGGAAACTGCAGAGATCTTAAGGTGATGCTATCAGGTGGTCTGGCCTGGAACACAGTTTGCAGGCCCACCCAACACCAACTCTGGCCAACTGTGGCTCAGGCCTGCTTCACAGCTTAGCTGCTATGTGACATGAAGAGACTGCAGTAATGATTCCTTCTGACTATGAACAGAGGACTTTAGACAGTCCCATCACAAAGCAAGGCCATGTATCTCCGGATATAACAGACATGCCAATCAACCTGATCATGTTCCGACAGAGTGTACATGCATCGAAATACAACATTAAACTCCATAAAAATGCAGTTACCATGTATCATTCCAAACTATTAATAAAATTGGATAGAATGCCCATGAGTAATATAAATACCTTTAGTCCTTTATACTACTGGGTTCCTCATCCATGAATTCAATCAAGTCTAGAGTGAATATTTGATTTTTTATTATTAATTAAATTTATTCATTTATTTTACGTCCTGGCCACAGTTTCCCCTCCCTCTTCTGTCACTCCCTCCCCTCTTGCCCTCTGCCCACTGCCCCCATCAATTCCTCCTCTGTTTTTGTTGAGAAATGGGAAGGCCTCCCATGGGGGTCAACAAAGCGTGGCATGTCAAGTTGAGTTAAGACTAAGCTCCTCCCCTTGTATTAAAGCTGGGCAAGACAACATGGTATGAGGAAAAGTTCCTGGAAGCCAGCCAAAGCATTAGGAACAGGTCCTGCTCACACCACTAGTAGTCCTACAAGTAGCTCAAGCTACACAAGAGTCACACATATGTAGAGGGCATAGGTCAGTCCCATGCAGTCTCCCTAGCTGATGGTCTAAAGTCTGTGAGCTCCTATGAGCCCAGGTTAGTTGTTTCTGTGGGTTCCCTGTGATGGCCTTGACCTCTTCTGGCTCATACAATCAATCCTCCCTCTCTTCAACAGCATTTCCAGAACTCAACCTAGTGCTTGGCTGTGGATCTCTGCATCTGTTTCCATCAGTCACCAGATGAAGGCTCTCTGATGACAATTGGGATAGTTACCAATCTGATTCCAGGGGATATCCAGCTCGGGAACTCGATCCACTATTGCTAGGAGTCTTAGCTGGGGTCATCCTTGTAGATTCATGGGAGTTTCCTTTGCACCAGGTTTCTACCTGGCCCCAAAATGCCACCCATCAAAACTTCTCTTTCACATCTTTCCCCCTCCATCCACTCCCCCCAGCCCAATCCTGTGGGAACTGGAGGGATGGCTCTGCTGTTAAGAACACTTCCAAAGGAACTTTGGCTCCCCAAACCCACATGGTGGCTCATAACCACCCACAACTCCAGTTCCAGGGGTTCCAGCACCCCCTCTGGTCTCCATGAGCACCAGGCACACGCATGATGTAGGCTGTCCTTCTACATGTTTCAAATATGTATATGTGTTGTTTTTATTGGTTGATGATAAAGCTGTTTTGACCAATGACCAGGCAGAATAGAGCCAGGTGGGAAATTCAAACAAAGATGTGGAGAGAAAGAAAGTAGAGCCAGGTAAACATCATGTAGCCACCAGGGAACAAGATGTGAGGTAGAAGTCATAAGCCTAATGGTTATTTGGGAACTGGTGGAAGGGATTCGAAACCTCCAACTACATGTATACATGTAAAATACTCATACATATAAAAATGTAAACAAACAAATGTTTTTTAACTGTATGCACTAAAAAAATAAAGATGTGTTTTTCTCTTTCTTACTTTCCAAACAATAAAGACTGGCAACTATTTACAGCATTCTATATCCAGTGTGCATTGTAAGTAATTTAATACACCAGATGAGGTTGGCAGGTTATATGCAAATAATACCCCATGTTATACGAGCACCCTGAGCCTTCTCAGAGTCTGCTGCTCACACATTCTAGAATCACGTCCCTGGGAATATTTAGGAGTGATGGGAGTTCATTTTAAATTAAGGAGACATTTTCCTGGGTCAGCAAATTGGCTCAGAAGGTAAAGGTGCTTGCTGTACAAGCCTGGTGATCCCCAGAACCCACGTAAATGTGGAAAGAGAACCCTGACTCCACAGTGGCTCCTCTTATCTCCTCATGTGCGCTGTTCCCACACGCACATATTATACACACGTGCACATACACACATACACGAGAGAGAGAGAGAGAGAGAGAGAGAGAGAGAGAGAGAGAGAGAATGAAAGGGAGAGAGAGAGGGTGGGGGAGAGAGAAATAAAATTTCTTAATAAAAACAATAAATGTTTCTGGATGTTTAGAAGTTTTAAATGTCCTTAAACTACAGCTGGAGAGATGGCTCAGAAGTTAGTGTACACTGCTCTTCCAGAAGACCACTCTCTCCTCTCTTCTTTTCCCCCCTTCTCCCCTCCCCCTTCGCTTCTGACTGTGGCTGTCATGTGACAGCTGCTTCAAGCCCCAGCTGCCTTGACTTCCCCACTGTGATGGATTGTATCCTTGATCTGTGGCCAGAAGAAACCCTTTCTCCCTTAAATTGCTTCTGTCTGAGCAACTCATCATAGCAACAGGAGAGTAACCACGACACTTAATTATATAATGATAGATGACAGATCCATTGCTAGTTGCTAGATTTCACACCTAAAAGTATTTAGTTCAAAATACTCATATTTAGAATTACAAATGAGATTACTTCATGTTTATTTTAAATGGCACAATAGGAAGTTTTAGGGCTATGAATCATAAAATATTAACACCAATCTAATCTAATCCTCCCTCTCAATCTAAGTTGATCAAAATTCATCTCATCTCATCTCATCTATTGCTGAAGGACTAGAACCCTAAGATCCTGGGAGTGGCCCCTGTCTGCATCTCACGTCCTCCCTATCTATCACTCCAGAATCACAGTTGTCCAACTTGCTCATGATCTCATTCCTTCCAGGTAAGTGACTCCCTTGAGCTTTGTGAGCCCTGTCTCTGTGAGGAAAAACAGGTGCCCAGAGGAGAAGAGAAACAGTTTCAATTTGGTTAAGTAACAAATTGTGTTATAAGCCACAAGCTTGAAGCAGGAGTGGTGGCCACACCTTTCATCTCAGCAGAGGCAGGAGGATCTCTGAGTTTGAGGACATCCTGGTCTACATAGCAAGTTACAGACCAGCCAGAGCTACATAGTGAGATCTTGCCTCTAAATTAATTAATTAAATTTAAGGAAAAAAATGAATTTTGAGTGGAATAACATTGAAACTAAAAACTGCTTTTGATGGGTGGCCATTTTTACAACATTAATTCTTTCAAACCTTAAGTTCAGAAAGTATAAACAGCCCAGGGAGAGAAAGGACTCGGTGCATTGTGACGGTGAGGGTGATAGCTGTAGCTGCAGTGATTATGCTAACAAGAGTAGTGACAACACGAGGTACAGATGTTAAGTGGAGGCAAACACTAAAACTGCACTGGGCTGTGACAGTAGGATTAGATCTTCCTTTAGGACGACATCAGTGTCAGCAAGTCACCAGGAATGGTCGCAGAGATCCCAGCATTATAGATTCCAAGAACGCTTGACTGTTTTTTGTTTGTTTGTTTGGCTCAGTCCCAAGCATCAGCATTGTAACTGTAGTAGATTCTGACTTGTGCTTCCATCCTAGGTAGAATGAATTAAAAAAAAAAAAAACTGTCCATTTTTTTCTCACTTCTACTACATCACTCTTCTTCAACTGATCACTGATCTGAAAACTATCACTGATTCCCCACCCTGTTGATGCTGTGTGTGCTTTCTCGTGCCACCTGGGTGCCCCCCAGAATAGTCTGCTATCAGACCAAAGCATTAACAGCCCCTGCATTCTGGTGTCTGGCTCCTGATCCATCTTTAGGACATGAGGAGGAGATGGCCCATTGAAGGGAATGACCAGGACTCCTGCTCATGTGGCACCTAGCAGAACCAGCATGGTTCTCAGGACAGATCACAAAACTGAGTTCTTAAGTGATGAAATTTTGGACAAGTCACAAATTGGTTCCCCCTTCTATGTTTCAGAAATGTCCATGTGTCCTGGGTATTTTCCTTGATGCTAGGCAGTAGAGCTGCTTTCAACAATTACCTGTGGAACACCAGACAGAAGCCTGCAAGATACCATTCCCACATTTCTCCACTACTGAGTAATGGGCAGACTCTAACTATGGGCTCTCACCAGCTGTCTGTAAGTGGTCCACAGGTCTGAGGAAGGGCAGATATGTAGGCACCAGAAAGGGCAGATGTGCATGTCTGCCAATGCCAAAGGCTGCCAAGCCTAGCCTCTGGGACACACACTTTGTATCTGGCAGCACATGAGATCTTCTCATTGCCCTGATGGAGCCCAGGGTAGAGCTGCTGAAAGGAGGAAGGCAGGTTTGCAGACAGAAAGTTCTCAGAACCACTCTGGCCACACTGTAAGCAAACAGAAGATGCCACCTGCTATGATAGATTCACGACTGTCTCAATCCAACTAGCTCATCTGTGCAGATCAGGGTAACGGAACTAGCTAGCAGCTCAGATGTCACCCACAGGCCTGGAAAGGGCCCATTGTTTTCAATGCTGCTCAGCGACACAGAGACCTTGTGAGCGCAGGCCCAGGCAGAGCAACTCAGAAATGTGGTGGGAATTTAAATGATATGAATGGATCACATTCACAAAAGCCAGCAGAGTCTTCTTGTTGATCTCTCTTTCTGCAGCTGCTCCAGAGAGAAGGCCGGCTACCCAATAAACATAAAGCACCTCTCACAAAGACACCCTGCTGTTTAGCATCTCAAATGGGGGCTCATTTGTGGAGAACAAGCATGAAAATCTAGCATGATGTCAGACTATTTTTCAGATTTAACTGAAGACACCTTATACAGGCAAAGTAATTCGGAGAACTTGAAGTTAGATCACAGGAAGCAGAAGCTATGAGAGCTGTAGTCACCAACTCCATTTTAAATGGTCCAGTTATAGCCAGATCTGTGGCCCATGGATAACTCAGGTGATTAAATCTGCATCACTTGCAAGCTGGCTGTCCTCAAAGGATGTTCATGTGGATACTGTGCCCATTATAGGCCTGCTGGCACCACTGATGGACAAACACACATGTGTGCTAGGAAGAACAGACAATAAGATTCAACACTGAGGCTGGAGCGATGGCTAAGTGGTTAGGAGTACTTGCTGCTCATGCTGATTCCCAGAAACCATGTCAGTCAGTTCACAACCACCTGTGACTCCTGCGGTAGGGGTTCCAGCACCCTCTTACAGCCTCCACGGGTACCTGCACACACACGCTCACACACACACACATACACTTGAATAAATCATCAAATTTTTAACACCACCCCCAGCCATTTGCACCACCAGGATGTTTTTCTTGTAGAGAAAGAAAAGAAAGTACTCTTTTTCAGCCAGGCTTCTCTGTCTTGGCCTGAGGAGAATCTCTGAGGGTGGATCATTTATAGATTATAGAAACGTGTCTTTCCCTCTTCTGAAGACTGGCGAGCACAAGATCAAGGTCCTAGCGTTCAAGCAGAACTTCCATCTGCCTCCAAGACGGTGCTGCAAATGCTGAGCCCATGAGTAGTGACAGAGGAACAAAGTAAAGGTGTGTCAGTCTGTGATTTTAACGCACCGGGTTGGGAAACACAACGAGGCCACGGCAACCTTTAAAGGCTTTGTTTTATGTAATTATTTACTCATTTATGTGTGTGTGTGTGTGTGTGTGTGTGTGTGTGTGTGTGTGTGTGTCTGTGTGTGTGTACACTTGTGTGTGTGCAGTGACCATAGACAGCAGAAGAGAACATTGGGTCCCCAGGAACTGAAGGTATGGGAAGTTGTGAGCATCCGTGTGAGGGATGGGAACTGAACCCAAGTCTTATGCAGGAATAGTGAGTGTTCTTAACCACTGAGCCATCTTATCAGCCCCCACAACTGAATTTTAAAAGCAGAAGCAGGACTCATTGGTGCCAAATATTCCTAGTGGCTCCTGTCTGTGATAGTGAGGACAGCTTTCCCTCTTTTTTTCTAGAGCTTTGTATTTCAGACTTATTCCTCAAGTGGCTTTCTCTGTTGAAATGGTCTGGGTCATCATCCTTGGCTGCTCAGATTCCAATTCTAATTGGAATCTGAGCAGCCAAGGCTGTTGTTTCTTTTCCATAATCTTTTCCTGAAAACAGACTCTTCACAGTCACCCTGGAACCATCCCACACTCAAGCATCAAGAGTATAGTCAGGACAGATTTGAGAGCAGTTATATTTTTTACCCCTACTCATCACTCCAGGTTTTTATGACACTATAAAAAAGAAACGTGATCTTATTTGAGTTCTTAATATAAATAACATAAAAGGCTAAGTTTGAATGGAAAAAAAAACATGTGTTCTAAGAATTACACAGACACACAAGTGAGCTTCATGAGAAAATAACACTCTTTCAACCTCATACATTCTTAATTGAATTGGATGTCTATAATGATAGGCAGATGTACAGAATCAGAAGAGTGAGGTGAGAAGAGAGAGAGGTTTTAAGAGACCTATTGATCTAACTCCATGGACTTTCATGCCCCAAACTAAATCCAAAGTGTGAGTGGTCGAAGAAAAGAAATTGTACATCACATCCCAGGGAGAAAGCTCAAGCCCTTAGAAGAACTAAAGATCTAATATCTAAACTCTGAGTTCCATTCAGAACCCACACTCCAGAGAAGAGACATGATGGTGAAAGATTTACTAGTGTGATTGTTAATCTTTCCAGGATTTAGCTCCCTCCTGTGTTGCTTATGTTTCTTATTAACTAGTTGTTTTGTCAAACAGTCATGCATGGCTCCTCTACTAGATCCTGCAAGGTAGCAATGAACGAGAGAGGTGGTATTTGGTCTATAACCATCACATACCTGCACAGACAAACTCTATACAGAGACAGTTTGTGGTGCATAATCAGGAAGACTTCCAGCTTCCAGGAAAGCCTAGAACTGGGGGCTCCACCTTCTCAGGCCAGGTGGAAAACATGTGTTCAGAAAGGAATGACATCAGACTGCATAGGATGGAAGATGATGATCAGCTATCAAAGATACAACATGACTGACAGCATAGAAATTCAAGAGGATACCAACACTGTGATGACCCCAAGCATAGGAGCCAGTGATCCACTTGCTAAGTATGTCTCTGACATGAATGACCTATCCACATCTCATCTGGGAGTCACTTTTGGCTCCATGGTTGCCTCAAACCTGAGAATTGAAGTCTAACATCTGCATTGGATAATTTCCACAGCACATTCATCATCATCAGATGAGCGATGATGTTTCTTGGTAGTAATTATGAAGACAACAAAGGAAGACGCCATCTTGGAACCTGCATTCCACCCTATGAGACACAACTTGTTTATCCACACTGCTGAAGGGGCCAGAGGTAAACTCATCAAGTCATTAGGGCTTCACCAAGGTCAGTGTAAACACGACTAACCAAATCTAAAACAAGAAGGCATGGTGACTATCCTATTTAGGGTTACCATTGCTGTGAGGAAACACCATGACCAAATGCAAATTATGGAGGAAAAGGTTTATCAGGTTTATATTTCCATATAATTGTTCATCATTGGAGGAAGTGAGGACAAGAACTCAAACGGGGCAGGAACCTGGAGGTAGGAGCTGGTTCTCATGGCATGGAAGAGTATTGCATACTGGCTTGCTCTACATGGCTTTCTCAGTCCACTTTCTTTTTTGTTTTGTTTTGATTTGTTTTGTTTTTCGAGGCAGGGTTCCTCTGTGGCTTTGGAGGCTGTCCTGGAACTAGCTCTTGAAGACCAGGCTGGTCTCGAACACACAGAGATCTGCCTGCCTCTGCCTCCAGAGTGCTGGGATTAAAGGCGTGTGCCACCACCACCCAGCTCAGTCCACTTTCTTAAAGAACCCATCCCAGGGATGGTGCCACCCACAATAGTCTCGCCCCACCATCAATCACTGATTAAGAAAATGCCTTATAGACTTGCCTACAGCCCAACCTTATAGAGGCATTTTCTTAATTCAGGTTCCCTCCTCTCTAATGACTCTAGCTTGTGTCAGGTTGACATAAAACTAGGCAGCACAGTGACCCACTCCCTAAACTAGGCATTGTGCTACAGGTACATCACAGCTTATATACCCATCGTGGCTGGCAGGGGCATCTCACAAGATTTCAAGATACGTCCCCTTTTACCTGAGCAGTATGGTGTGTCTCTTGGTGTTTTCATGTAGAAGGCTGAACAAACTGTACAGTATAAAGAAGAGACAAGAGAGTAAGTAAGGATGAGAAGGGATGTGAATGACCCAACTGTGTCTGAGATTGGTCACTGACTGCTAGAGCTAACATTTCACTTATCCACCCACTGCATGAGCTTCAGGCTCAAGTGTGTTCTCAACTCCAGCCACTGTGTGTCTATTTGACATCTCTACACTTCCTTTTGGGGCCGATTGGCACAATGCCACCCCTCAAGTGTTTGTTCTCCATACTTCATCTCTATGTGTTCCTTTTCTCTTCTACCTAAGAAGAAAACAAAATTAACCATGCACTAAAGATGAGCTGTCAGCTGCCACCCCCATGGATAAATACTGTTGGCAGGGTCTGGATGCCTTCAGCTTTCCAGTGGATAAAGGTACATTTAGGAGCCAGTATAGGAACAGAAAGACCTCTAAGTGCACTAGGGTGGGGTCTTTACTCCTTTTTCCCCATAGGCTTCTATAAATCTCTCCTACAAGGAATCAAACTCTGCATTCCACACTTGAGCTAAATGTATCTCTACCATGGAGATCTCCTGGCTTCCATCCTGTGTCTGACAGCTCTCCATCCCTGCTCCATGCCAGCCCTTCTTCAGCTGGCTTCATTCCAAGACCCACTGTTCCCCTCTTGAGTTATGGCTCTTCTGGCAGCTTTCATGGTGTGGAACATGCACCCTACCTCCCTATCCTGTCTTGGATGTTCTTATAAACAAACTCTACAAGGGACACCTCTGCCTCCCACAGATTGGTTTCCTTTCTTCCTTCCTTCAATCCTTTCTTTCTTTCATTCCTTTCTTTCTTCCTTTTCTTCAGGCGGTTGGGGCTCACTGCCTGAAGTGAGTCCAGAGTGAGTAACATCTACCATGGCAGGGAATGATCCTGACCTGATCCCCTCAGGAACTCACTGACCAGGACACACACACACATCCTAAAGGACATTTGTAACCTGCCATTTAAAAAAGCTCTTGGGGGCTGGGTTAGACCAAGGTCCTCTCTGAGCATAGGTCAAACCACACAAACTTGATAAGCTTTGCTTCTGAAAGGTATGAATCTACAGTTCCAAGGACACGTGTGGATTCAAACATGCCAAGCATGTCAGCCAAAGATGGTGAAGTGGTTCAATCATGTCTACATTTTCATTTTGAAATTTTCAGCTGTAGACAAACCATGTTCAGAGGGAAATTAAATATCATCAATTAAACCAAGAGGTAGCATAGACATTAAACAAGTCTCAAGAGACGTGGTTGGCCCAAAATGTAAGCAGAGATCTGCTGTCGTCATCACTCCCAGAAAGTCCTCAGTCTCTAAATATCTATTTAAATCAACCATTCCAGCCTCCCCAAATCTGCCCCAAGATGGCTGAGAGTCTAAAACTTTGATTTGTGAATCTGTGAAATGAGCATGATATTGCTACCCATTCCTGCTTCCTCCAAGGCTACTGTGGATTCAGTGATACCAGTTATAAATTTCATTAACTCCTAAAGATGTGTTCAACAATAGTTCATTCTCTTGCAGGCAAGAGCATGGTCAGATATATCACTCAGGAAGGTTCCATTATTGGAAGTTTAAAAGAAAGGGTTTAAATTCATTCTAACAGTGACTTCTGGCAACATAGACATGGGAAATGAAAAATTTTAAGTGACCTGTGTTACAAACACAAGAAGTAACTCAATAATGAGTAAGTGCCAGTTCCAGCCCCTGTTTGCCCAGGGGCAACCAGTAGGATTCAAGGCACCCTCCATAAGTTCTCTTCTTTACTAAAACTTTCTCTGGGTTGTTTTACTTGGTAAGTGTAGAATTTGGTCCTCCTTTATTATGGAGAACTGGTTTTTTTGTTGTTGTTTTTTTGTTTTTTTCTTAAAGGGGGTCTGGAAGAACTTCCTATGAAAATGAGCAGCTGTGTTATCTCATGTGAGGAGAAAACAGATATGGAAGAAGATAGACCTGACATATTTAGTTAGAAGTTCCGAATGGAGGAAATGGAGTAATGTTTGTATTTCTGCTGTTGAGGTGGCTTTGTGAATTAGCTGAGACTTCTAGGTTACTTGCAGAACAATTTTATGAGGGAGCCACCAAAGTCAGCCCATTTCTAAGACATGGAAAATGAGGCAGAAGATAGGAGGTGATACAGGCATTATATCAAGAGTGGTTAAAATGTTGGGACGAATGCATGTATGGCCACCTCTCATTTGAGATGATTCAGCAAAGAACACGGAGCAAGAAGAGAAGGGACTTACCTGTGAGGAGCCTGTGGAAAACACCTCCTTGTGGGTCTTCACCACAGCACTGGGGGGGTTCTACTGTAGGAGCAAAAGATGGAAATACCCCTGCGTGTCTAAGAATCCCCCACCACATCAATTCCTTTTCGGTGGACATTTACTCTAATTGCTGAGACAGATTGGTCCACTGGAGAGACAACCACAAAGCATAGGCCAAAAAGCCTGAACACCAGACTAAGGCAGCCTTGTAGATTCTCAGCTCCTGGGCAAATAACCTCACCCAGTTAGAACTAATCCCATGTCTTAATACATAGGGAATAAATACTGCTTATCTCAGTGGTTGTGGGTGTGAGAGCCAAGGGGTACATGCTGTATGAATGTTTGCTGGATAAGAATTGTTGAAGCCCCTTTTCCTGAGGGTTGAAAGAAACTGAGTGTGGAGTCTAAAGTCTGTAATTGTTCGAGGAAAGCAAACATGGGATAATCCCTAGAGATCAGGCTGATTTAGAGTAGACAGATTTAAGGTTTCTAGAAAATTCAGGAGGAATGCCAGCAGTGAATATCAGCACCTGAGAAGAGTTCAGGTCTGACGGGCAGCCACGATACACCAGGCACCCTGACTAATGTACTGAGTGGCAAGAGCAGACTAGGTCAGACAACAGGTAGCCAAAGGGACGGGGCACATGCTCAGATAACCTCTTCAGAGATGAGGATGCTGGTCTTCTCGTTTATAGAGCAGATGCAGGCATCTTACCTCATTCTCCTGAGATAAACAAGTAAACACGGTACATAGCTCATCTCTGCAGTGTGCCTGAAAACAAAAGTCAGTAAACAAGGGCAGGTAGGCACAAGGTCACAGAAGGAAATTCTGTGGACAACATATTTTTTGTAAGGCAGGATCCCTGGGCTGCTGGCCCAGATCTGTTAGACCACAGGGAACCATTCATCTATCTCAGAGACCAACAGAAAGGCATTAAATTCAGCCACTGCTCCCTCCAGTTAAGATTTTCTCACATTCATGCAGGCACAGTCAAGATAAGAGGAGACATTTAGAGTAAGTCTAGGGATTGGGTCTGCAACTGCAGCGCTGGCCAATGGCTGCCACAGGGATCAGCGATCCCTACTGTCATCTGAAGGGACCATGACCCTGACTTTGTGCACATGGTGGGAGTTGGGGAGGACCCTCTGTGTGGGTGTACTGTCACAGCCCCAGCTCTCACAGCTGAGTACCACATTGAGTAGAGATCAAACTTCAGAGCCTTGCTGTGAGGTATGCAGTCTCAGTCTGAGAAGGTGAAAATGTGAATGTGTTTAGTCGCAAGTTCATCTAAAAAAAAAAAAAGCATAATTCTGTTGTAGATATTGCACACAATGCAAAAGAAAATATTATATTTAAGAGAAACTGGTCATCTAAGTAAATTATCCCTACAGCCTTGTGCTATCCCGGATCCAAAGTACAATGTTTTATCTAACCTTGGTTGTGACAAGTGTGTGGGATTTTAGCTTATACATTATGAGTTTGAAAATAGGAACAGCTTACTATGGGGTTGGGGCAGCCCTATGCAGTTTTCAGTATACATGGTGCTCGAATTCAATGGGAGCATCTTGTAAAATGGGGATTTTAATTCCTCACTGTGAATGATATAACAAATAAATTCAAACCAAAATGCTATCAACTATTCATTTATAAAAGTAAAAATTATGAGTGAGCTACTCTTCCAGACATTTTGCTTGCAAGTTTAACTGAACATATGAGTATTATGAATGTATTTTCTTTTGTACTTTATATATTTAAAGATCTGTCTTGATTTTATTTATATGTATATGTTTGTGCCTATAAACGAGTGAGCGCAATTGAGGGCAGGCACCCATGGAGACCAGAAGAGGGTGCTGGATGCCTAGGAGCTGGAGGTATAAGCTGTTGTGAGCCTCCCAGCATGGGTGCTGGGAACTAAGGATTTGTCTGCCTCAAAGCAACAAGCTCTCTTAATGGTTGAGCCATCTCTCACTCTACATTTTAAGTCTGTTTACTTAACCTCCTTAGCTAAATTTAACTGAATGCTTCTATAAAGTGTAGAAATGTTACCTCTTTACTTGTTACCAATATCAAAAGAAGTCCATCACATACTGTACTACTGCTGTGTAAAGTAGATCCAGCTTGTTTCGAAGCTGGTTACACAACTAAGAATAGAATTTAGAGTATGTCAAATTACACAAATGACTACAAACAGGTTTTAATACTCATTTCAAAGTCTTGAATTAGGGGGGTGGGGGAGTGGGGAGAGCTTTCCCATGCCTCAATATTTAAAATGGCATGCACTTGCAAACAGCATCCAGAACACAGGTTAGAAATTTTACTGAGAAAAATCAAAGAAAACTCAGAAGCTGAAAGAAATCTTAGAGCAACACACAGTCACTGCTGGGTGAGTGACATGGGCAGGAACCCTGAGTGAGCACTAGATTCTAGCCTGCAATGGCTTTGGGTCAAGATGACCCCCACAGGCCCATCTTATCTGAAAAGACAATGACTGGGATGCTCTCCTCAGCTGGTATAGACTAGACTAGAACGGGCCTCTCTTGCACTTGGCTTTGTCCTTTACTGAAATCCCACAAGCTGAATTTGGGGCATGTCTGAACCTCCTGGGCACAGTGTCCTGATGCCTAAAGGGGATGGGCCTTCAAGTCAGGTGCAGTGCCCATCGGGTGGAATCCTCACTTAACCTGAAACCATGGAATCCCCTTTACCCTGCTTATAGACCCAGCTTCCAGAAGCCACTCTGTCCCCAGCCACTGCCAGGACTCGTCATAGCCACTGCCCAGTTCCTCTTTAATAAGTGATCCCTTTATTTAGACCCATTAATACCATCATTGAGTTACTACTGTGGGTCCCAGCAAGTGTCTGTGCCTGTCGGAACAGCAGCAGCTGAGACCATGTCACTACAATCAATCCTCATGTCACTTTCTGGCTCCTTTTGGGGCATCCACTGACCACAGATTTGTTATCAGTGACCCAAACATAGAACAGAAAATGCACTTGAAATTCTAATGAGCTGGATTATGTGGGCTTTTATGTTGTTGGGTTTTTGTAATGTGTTTCTGTGTTTATTAAGGCCCATTGCTAACCTCTCTGTTCACAGTGCTCGAATGGTGTCAACCCACATAGGTCAGAGGCAGCGGGTATTAGCATTTAGGCATTTGTATTGGCCTGCCTTTGGCAGGATAAGCTCTCAGATGCTGCCACTAAGCGCACCACCTGTGCCTAGTCGCTATGTGCCTTTTTAAAAGAGCCCTGCCCACCTCTCCCTCCCGCTCCCCACGCCTCTCTCCCCTCTTCCCCTCCCCCTCTCTGTCTGTCCGTTCTCTCTCTCTGCCTCTTTTTACTCTCTCCCACTGCTCCTGTCCACAGAGGACAGGAGCCGGTCTCTTCCCCTCCCCTTCCCCCCTTTTACTATCCTTTTCCCTTAATAAAAAACCCCTCCACCTAAACTGTCACATGGTGTCTTTCTCTCTTGAGCTGCTTTTTTTTTTTTAATTACAACAGTAGGAAATGGCTGGCAAGGAACAGGATACATCTGCCATGGACAGGCAAGAGTGAAAGCCAGAGAGGCAAACACCTGAGCAAGCAGGGCACCTCAGCCAGGTGCCTCATGCCTCTTTCAGGTCCCCTGCTACAGGAGTGACAGATCCTCAGTACTAACTCAGTCTGAAAACAGGCATAAGATGAGCAGACTGAGGCCAGGGAAGGCTAAGGGAAGGTCTACTCTGTAGGACTCAGCTGTCCAATTCCATCAATGGCTCCCAGCTCAGAGCCTGGTCCCAGGAATACTGTGGAAATCCAAAGTCTTGACCTTAAAAGCTTCATTTCAGCTCCATCCCCCTTAAAAGCAGCTGCTGTGCTCCAGGATCTGGAAAAATATGTATACAAAGTATGGCTTCTTGTAGTGTTTCAAATAGCAAGATGGCTTGGGTTGGGCAGGGGTGATAACAAGTCCTCTGACATGACCTCTTTTACAGCACTTGTCTTGAATGTATGATGAGCCAGATTCCAACCTTAATATGGCAGGGAGGTAGTGGGGAACTAGAAAAGAGGTGTATCGTGGGAAGCTTCACCAGCCCTACATACTGATTCCAGTAGGTCTCAGAAAAATGAAAGTTAGAATAGTGACTTACCAGCAGGGCAAAGTGGCTCATTGTAGGAGTCAAAATTGGACATCACAATGCTGTTGGGTAAATGTAGCTAGAAAAAGAAAGAAAGATGCTGGAGTTTGTTGGATTCACTGTGGGGTCACACTGGTGAGGCTATGAAAGGCTGACTTGAGCCTGGGGCTTATGCCACATTGGTGGTTGGAGTCCTATCTGTCTAGCATGTGGCTTCTGTGTCTGCCATTTGCCCATCTTGCTTGAACCTCAAGTCAAATTCCAGCTGAATTCTCTCCCCATTCCAGAGTCCTGATGTTGTGCCCAATTTCTGAACCCCCAAAATCACTAAGAGTCCCATTTCAATACAAAAGCAAATAGTCTTTTATTGCAGTTGTTTAACAAGCTAACCCCATTAGCTTGGGCCCTTCATCCACCGAGGCAGATGGTTGGAGAAAGCCCCCCCCCAAAACCATGAGACAGGAATCTTATGGGGCAGTGTAAGGGGAGTGTCTAGTGTAGGGGAAATGCTGACCATGCCCATTTGGGGGCTGGCACAGGTGACGCTGACCATGCCTAAGTCAGAGTGACATAGCAAGGCTTTAAATATCAGAGACGAGTGCATGAGGCCCTCTTTTTCCCTCTACCACCTAGCTGAATGAATGAACAGGCATCTGGCGTAAACCTGGTCTCTGGCTCTGTTGTGTGAGTGCTTTCCTAATGAACCAACTGTTATCAATCTAGTTCTGACTCCATTGCTATCCACTTCAGTCTAGGGGTACGAAACAGTTCCAGGATTGGTGTGCCTCCAGGCTTGGACGACCTGCCCTGTGTTGATTGGTCAACTGGTTGTTATGGCCCATAGGTCCTCCTAGGGTGGTTGCTATGCTCTGCATGTCACTGTTGTGCACTTGTCCGTAAAGCACACCCAAAGCCATAAAACATGGCCCCTCTAGCTAACTTCTGATTGGTTCCTTGCCATGAAGAGGGCATCGGACCTCCTAGTGAGCAGGGCAGGCCTAGCAAGGTCAGGCGAGCACATGTTAGCTTGTCATGGCTGCGAAAACGGGGGGGGGGGGTCCCTTCATTGAGAAAAAAGATTATGCTGTTGCACCTCATTGTCCTATAGAAAGGCTACTTAGATGGTGATGTGTTCTCAGTGTTGATGCCTGCACCCCATTCTCCTGTGCCCCACCCCCACCCTATATGCCACAGGTCCTTAATTGATCAACCTAAGAGGAGACATTAGACTCAGGGAAAATAGGGATTCTCTTCAGGATACCTAGACCCTCAGGGTGATATCTTCATGATGTGGAGAAGCCAGCATTGGGTGAAAAAATGTAATACTGCCCACATGGACAAACAGCAATGACAGGAAATGGCCAGGAGCCCCAGCTGTGACTCCAGTCCTAGCCCACCTGGAGACCCTGCTGTGTCCTTGCCATTCTTAGTAGTTTGTTGAGGGAATGGTACTCCCAGAGAGTTCTCCCTTATTTAATATGAATCTAGCTAGTTTTCCATTGCTTAAAAATCATATGAATCATGAAATAGCTATCATTGATCTACCTAGCTACTGTCTACCTATCAATCATCTATCTATCATCTATCTAATTATCTACATATCATCTATCATCTATAGCTCTATAATCTACTGAAGGGACCAACTCCCAGTTTTGGCAGCCATGACAGGATAACATGTTCTGGTCTGACACTGGTGGGCCTGCCCTGCTCACTATGAGGTCAGATGCCCTCCTCATGGCAAGGAACCAATCAGAAGTTAGCTATCAGGGCTATGCTTTATGGCACCAATCCTGAGACTATGCGTACCCCTAGACACTTCCCTTATGCTGCCCTATAAGATCCCTGTCTCATGGTTTTGAAGGGACCAGCTCCCCATTTCGGCAGCCATGACAGCCTAACACATGCTCACTATGACCTTGTCTTAGTCATTAGAGGTCAGATGCCTGCCTCGTGACAAGGAACCAATCAGAAGTTAGCTGGTGGCGCTATGCTTTACGACCCTGGGTGTACTTTACAGACAAGCGCACAGCAATGACACACAGAGCATAGCAACCACCCTGGGAGGGCCGATGGGCCATAACAACCAGTTGACCGATCGACACAGGGCAAGCCCTCCAAGCCTGGAGGCTCACCAATTCCGAGCCTGTGCATACCCCTAGACACTCCCCTTATGCTGCCCTACAAGATCTCTCGGCAGCCGGTTAAAACTGTCTTTTGTAGCCAACCGCCATGGTGGGTGGACAAAAGACCCCAGCTAACTTGGGGTTAGCTCGTTAAATTACAATAAAGCCTCAGGCAGTTTGCAGCAAGCTCTCGAATCTGCCTGGTGATTGGGGTGACTGAGGTCGTGGCCTGGGACCCCAGATACCTGAATTTTTCCGGGGGTCTAACAGTTTTTTTTGGGGGGGGGAAGGATGAAAGGCCCAAGCTAATGGGGTTAGCTCATTAAACAACTGCAATAAAAGACTCTTTGCTTTTGCATTGAAATGGGCCTCTTGGTGATTTGGGGTTTCAGAATTTGAGCACAACACTACATATATGGATAGCTACTATGTCAGCTATCAATCTCTATCATCCATCTATCATGTCTCTCTATAATCTATATATCTAGCTAGCTACTACCTTCTATCATCTGTCAGTTATCCTTTTCCTTCTCACCCCCTCTCTCCTTTCCACCATCCTTCCCTTTTACCTCCTCCCTCCATTTCTCCCTCTTATCCCTGCTCTATTCATTCCATTGACTCTGTCTCGAACACTCTGATGGACCCTTCATGTCAACAGGGTAAATTCTTGTCGGCAGCCTCCAGATTAAGTAATGAAGCAGGTTAAATGGCTCCATAACAAACATGATTTGTAAGCAGAACTCAGAGTCCTTGAGAAGACCCCAGACCGTATTCCTTTGTGCTTCCTAAGCTCCTTCTATAGCCAGCTGTGTCCCTGACATCTGCTCCCCCAGTCCTCTTGGTGCAGAATCTTTTCTGGTGATTCTATTTGACAACAAAGTCCTTACAGTGCCATTCACATTCTTCAGGTGACACAGCCATGCATATTTTATTCCTGCAAATTACCGCAAATTGAGCCATCACTGCAGAGGAATAAAGCAGGGGCACATCCAGGCCCTCTGTGTGCCTCCAAGGCTCAGCACACTCAGCAAGAAATGGCAAGACACTGGGCAGGTGCCCCTCCCCTCTGCAAGATCTCAGAAAGCTCTGGACCAGTGCCAGACCACCTCAGGAAAAGGGAGAAAAGGAAAAAAACAGTCCACAGTTGGTGGTAAAACTGTCTGTTTGCCTGGGGGAAGTTCAGCATTGGAGCTACTGACTACAGTGGCCCATCTGGCAGTTGGCTGTGAGGAGCCATTCATCCCATTGTAAGTAGATCAGCACGATGAGATTCCCTCACTTCTCCAATTATTCCATGTGGGTGCACGATTTTTAATGCTCAGGGATTGCTCTCCGTAACTCCGGAAATGCAAAACATCTATTTATTTCGTGCTTAAGGCTCATCTCTAGCTTGTCTTCTGGGCTTCCCCATGTGTTTCCTTGGTGTCCACTTGACCAGTGGTCTTGTTTAGGATTAAGGAAAGTGATGAGGTGTTCCTTAGGATGTGAAGCTTTGAATGCCAGTGAGGACCTAGTATGGGGGTGGGTGAGACTGTTACTACTCTTTCTCAATACTCAGCCTTTTTAGTATAACAAAAGTTTGAAGCTGGAGAGGCTGAGGCCAGCCCCAGGAGCCTGGAGCTGTCAGTCTCTGAGGAGAAGAAGGGCAATTAACACCCAGGGCCACACAGTTGGTGTTTACACCATCCCTGAATTCTGCCAGGGAACAACACAGCATAATCCAGAATGCTCAAGACCGTCAAGAATGTGGGACCTTAAATGCTATCCAGGATCTGCCCATCCCAAGGATGAAATCACCCCCTGGAAACTCTGGAAGCACCAAGTCACCACTCAGAACATTCAAACATATTAGCATCTACCCCCTGGTGTGGTGGGTGCTAGTGGGTGGTGGGAGGATGATCTGAATGGTAAGACAGAGACACACTACCAAAACTAGGTCTAAATGCAGATGATCTAGAAATGGCAACTGGTGGTAACCCCAACCATAAAATTATCTTCATTGCTACTTTATAACTAATTTTGCTAGTGTTAAATTGTTATGAATTTAACATAACTATTTTTGGAGACAGAGGCTTGCCAAAGAGGTCATGATCTACAGATTCAGAACCACTGTAAGCTCCCATAACCTTCACAAACAGCGCCACCTTCAGGGAACCCAGTGTTCAAACACCTGAGCCTGTGTAGGATGTTCCTCCTTCAAACCACAGTAGCAGGCACACGGCTCCACTTGGTACCATCTTCGTTGTGAGATAATAGCTTGAAGCTGGGCTTTTTGCAACATCTAAATATCATGTTTGTGGGGAAATTACATGGTATTTGTTAGTAAATGCCTTAAAAAGTTGAGTCTAGCTCACTACCCTTCCACAGATCCTTCTCTTGATAGTAGTTTTCTAGGCTAGACTCTCCTGGTTTCCATAGCAATTGCTAAACAAGCTGCATGGTCTTTATTGCATCACATGGAGGCAGCATGTATGTGTGGACAGCTCTGAGCATCCACTCTCACCACAGCTTCCAAGGTGTCAGCATAGTACATTTACTTACCATTATCTAGCTGCACAATCAGCCTCTGGAAATTGCACCCTCCTGTGTAACTGCACCTCTGTGTCAAGTGACCAACATTTCTTTGTCCCCTGCTCCCCAAGCACTGCAGACCTGTGGTGATAAACAGCAGTACAAAATATCCAGCAGCAATCCCTGTCCTTGCCTTAAAGCACACAGTTATACTTAAGCATTCAGCTATACTCCTTTGCTTGTTTAATTCAGCAAGAGCTGCTTGCTGAGCTTGGTGTTAGCTGGCTTCTCACTTCTCTCTGGACACAAACCCTCTCCTTTCTGTTTCTTTACCCTGCTGCTCTTCATTATCTAGTTTTGTGGATTGAATGTGTAAATCATGTGTTTATACTAGTCTTATTTCAAGACTGTGTGTTATTGAGATAAGACAAAATCATATAGTCATATGCAAGTATTGAAATTAAGTTGTTTACAACTCTAAATGTACACCAAGGTGCTGCTTTGGCTCTTCCCTAGTGTTAGCATGTATGACTGACTACCTGTATAATGATTTTAGAATTGTTGTTACTTTCCCATTAATCAGATACATATATGAAAATAAAATACGTGTTTATTTAAATGTCTAAAAAACATTTGATTCTGCTATAAAGGTGAAGAAACAAAGCCGATGAACTACATGAACATTCATCATGGACCTTAATCAAGGCAGTAATTTATGAAACAGAGAAAAAGTGTAGGATGGGAGAGGCATAGCTATGAGTCATGAAGTGGCTTATGACACAGGCAAAATGGAAAAGATGTGTTAAATATGGAAAAGAAATTATCTGTAGGACACAGCACAATTAGATAGAGGAATATCTTAAATTAAGAAGGATATAGCTTTCAGCGGGGAGGGGTGGAGAATAGCTCATGTTCATATCTCCTACAACCTGCTAATGGCAGCTTTCCCAAATTCTGTGCTCATTGGTGACCCCCATCCTGGTCTCACCATGGTTCCAGTATCCTGCCACAGAAACACAGATGGCCCTCTCCAACTTCTTAGTAGAGTAACTAGTAAGTTACCTGTGTTCTTCATTGAAACAAGTGTTAGAGACCATGCCCCCTGTTAGAGCTCCATGGTGATCTTACAAATACAGATACCAGTGGACAGGCTGGCATGGCTGCAAGAGATGGGCACTCACAGCACCCTGTGGCCTGTGACTAGGGAGTCCAACCCCATGCTATGAAGAAAACACAGTTTTATCATTGTTTTCAAGGGCAGTACCAGGGTTTCCCGTGGCCCACATGTGTGCTAGTTTATTTTGTGTTGCTCTGATAGACTGTCCAACAAGAAGCAACTTAGAGGAGAAAGGGTTTATTTTGGCTTAAAGTTCCAGAGGGACACAATACATCCCAATGGGAAAGACATGACAGCGGGAGCAGGAAGCTGGCTCATCACATTGTGTCCACACTCAGGAAGCAGAGAAAGAACTGGAAATTGACCAGGCTATATGTTAGAACTGGTATGCTGACCACGCCCCCTGACAATGGGTGGGATATGTGGCATTCAGGCAGATATTAGGCAGCTCAAAGGGCCCTGTGTTGCGTGGCCACATCATGGCTGTATCACTTATTACAGGGCTGCATAGGGTCTCAGTGCACACGTGCGGGCTTCCCCACACCTCCACAAGGTCACCTCTCCTTTCCCACTCTTGTCTCATCTCCCTTCTTTCTCTCTTACCCTCTTCGTGTCTCTCCCCCTTGCCCTCTCCCCCTCCCCCACCTTAAATAAACTCTATGGTTAATGTATCTCTTGTGTCACATCTAGTGAGCTTACCTTTTAAACATACACAAAAGAACAACACTATGAACCCACAAAGTCTGCCCCTAAGGATGTACTTCCTGCAACAAGAATACATCTCCTAAAAGTTCTGTAACAGCCCCCCCCCCAAAAAAAAAAATAACAGCACCGCCAACACTGAGTGTTCAAACATAGGAGCTTCTGGGACATTTCTCATCCCAGTCACAGCAGCCTGTGTAGTGTTCCATTAGCACTGGATAAATAAGTGAAGACAAAAGAGGCCAGTTCCCCTATTGGACAAAGACTCTGTGAGAGAGGACAGGTGAGGGCCACTACAAACAGGCAGTCAGGGTCACACAAGAAACCAGCATAGTGTTTGAGTGTGGGGATCACATCTGCAGGAAAACACCTGTCCTGAGGAAATCAAAGAAGAAGGCAGCCATGGGGCTGCACATGCCCCTCAGAGCTCATTATCTTCAGGAGATACCCATCCACATGCTGAGGCGTGAGGCATGGAAGACCTTAAGCAGGGAAGTCACATGGTGGGATTCATGTTTGTGAGCCTGCACTTAGGCAATGTGAGCATGCTAAGTAAGGCTAGTAAGATCATGCAAGTGATTGAAAAAAAAAAAAAAAAAAAAAAAAAAAAAAAAAACCTGAGACACAGCAGAGTGCTGAGGATGACCGCTATGGGATATGTTGTTTGTGTCCTGACAAATAAAGCTTGCCTGGGGATCAGAGGGTGGGGCAAGCTACTAGTTAACCATAGAAACCGGGCATGGTAGTTTGCAGGCATCTGGTCTGTGGACCTGTAATGGTCACCACACCCCTTTGGGTATGGTTTCAGGAGGGTGGAAATAGAAAGAGGGGAGCTTGAGGTGTGGCTTTCTTTTGTGTGCTTTTTCTGGCAGGTCAGTGGTAAGAAGAGCAGGGAAATGCTCCAGCAGTTCTGAAAGACCTCCAGAGGCTCAGGCCCCCAGGAGAAGGCATGGGACAGAGATCTTATAGGGCAACGTAGGGGGAGTGTCTAGGGGTACGCACAGGCTCAGGATTGGTGTGCCTCCAAGCTTGGAGGACTTGCCCTGTGTTGATTGGACAACTGGTTGTTATGGCCCATAGGCCCTCCCAGGGTGGTTGCTATGCTCTGCACATCATTGCTTTGCACTTGTCCCTAAAGCACACCCAGAGCTGTAAAGCACAGCACCACCAGCTAACTTCTGATTGGTTCCTTGCCACGAGGCAGGCATCTGACCTCCTAGTGACCAAGGCAAGGTCAGGCAAGTACGTGTTAGGCTGTCATGGCTGTCAAAACGGGGAGCTGGTCCCTTCAGTTCTTTGTATTTTTCTGTGTAATTGTCCCCAATAAACACCCATTTATCATTTATCTTGGGTCTAGTGATATAATTACATCCTTGCCTTCAGTGGTTAACACCTTTAATCCCGGCACTAGAGAGGTGGAGGCAGGGAGTGATAAGATGGGGGTGTAGACAGGATCTTTGCCTTTTTTGGTCAGAGGAAGAGACAGGTAGGAAATGACCCACAGCTGCTGTTGGTTCTCTGACCTTCCAGGTTTTTTACCCCATATCTGTCTCTCGGGTTTTTACTGATTAAGATTAATGCTTCGGGAGGTAGCTTCAGAGACATCATTGGGGTTGCTTCAGAGCTCTGGGGCACTGATGAGATCATCTGTGGCCATAGAGATGAAAAGAGAGGGGCAGCCGGGGATGAGAGCAATGTGGTTCTCCAGAAGCTGAGCTGTAGGAGAGACAGGAAGGATGAACTGTCTTGTGTGGCAGAGTGGAATGAGTGGCACCAGCAGGTGGAAGGTGACTGACAGCACACAGAATGGAATGGGGGGCTGGAACAGCAGGTGAACTGGTGGATAGAGCATGTAGGCTGGGTAGCAAGTGCAGACTCCCTGGCTTCTGCAGGGAAGAGAAAGGACAGCAGGCCACATGGCCGGGAGACAGTGCTGGCTTGCTTTGCTTTTGAGTTGGTTGGTAAAGGAGAGTTTGGGGTCTGTCTAAGCCCCTGGAAAACATGCCAATAGAGCAAAGGGTGACTTACCCTCAGTCCCACTGAAACCACACCCCATCACTGAATACAACCATCTCCCCATAAACCAATCTGTCAAGAATAGAATTAGGACCCTCCCTAAATGTGTCTGAGCCTTAAGTCCTAGGACTTCTGTGTGTGGCCTGATCTAGAAAAATAGGCCATTGCGGATGAAATCAAGTTGAGGTAACAGCAGATCACAGTGGCTCCCATACACAGTGACTACAATCCCTGTAAGAGAGAAATTTAGTTACAAAGGGGCACACATGGAAAGCATCACACAGGAATAGGGATTGGAGTGAGGCATCCATAATCCTGGAGCACCAAGAATTAAGACGGCCACCAGCACCTGGAAGACCTCTAAGAGGTAGCATGCACTCCTCTGGCACTTTGATGCTGGAGTCTTAACCCCTGTAACTGTGCGAGTTGGTTTCTTTGTCTAGGGCATGTGCCACTGACTCTGACTTGCCTAGTCCCCCAGATGTTGGAAATGGGTTTACTCCTTCTGCAATCCCTCCTCTGTGTATTATCCATATGATCAGGGATGCTCTCCTACAGAAATTTTTCTCCACCATTTTGTCTTGATATCCCCTCCATGCTTCCAAGTCACATCCCTGTTAAGCATAAATTCTCTACAGAGCATCCTTTCTCTGGGTCCCCATCACATTCTGTGGGTGCAGAATTGTCACTGACCAAATCATGTTCCTCACAACACCATTCTGGAGTTCTTCATCTCTGTTGTCATCCTCTGAAGCAAAGTCTAAGCTGTGTTTTTAATCTGTATTTCACTCATCCTGATCAGGTGGTATATCTTCCAGGGTCTAGCCAGAGATACAAAATTCCTGTCAGATATTTTAATATAACATGTAATCTTCAAAATTAAATACTCTGAAGAAAACTAAACAGTGTGTAGAGGGAGCGAGGCAACCCAGAGAACTGAAAAGGTGGCTATCCTATCTCCTCTCCTAGGATGGCGGGGCATCTCCAGGGTGGGGCCAGAAGCAGTGGGGAACCATAACAGAGAAATAGCTGGTACCAAGGGCTCAACTTAGCCAATGGAAACCAGAGAGGGGCCCTGGCTTTCCCTCTGCCTCCCACCACCCACTCTCAAAGTGGTTCATAAGGGCTCAAAGGCAGGGGGAGAGGGTCCAGTCCCACCAGATAAGAACATTTAACAGCAATGGACCTGAGAGAAGACAGAGACCATCACACTCCTTAACAGCCTTGAAACCTGTGAAGCACGTGAGTGGACAACTGAAATCCTTGTTTCAAACCTCAAAGAACTCTGCTAACTACAGCGGACAGGACAGATAGGACACACCTGATGAGGGGGATTAGCAAGGCTCTACAGGGACTGCAGATAGGACATACCTAATGGGGTGCTGGGGAGGTGCTACACAGACTGGCTATTACCTTCCCCACCAAATACCCATAAAGATGGAAGGCCTCAATGAGTGATGCAGAAATGTGGGGCTAATCTGGGCTCTTGAAAAAAATGACCCCTTTCTTATTTTCCTAGTGAACTTTAGCTTTATCTTAACAAAGCTCAGAGTCGTCTCCCTCTGGGTGCCTACCCAACTCAGGTTGGCCCAGATCAGAGATGGCCTCACATCTGTGAGGAATTGTCTTGATTGTTCATTAAATGTGGAAGGGTACAGTCCACACTGGGAGGAGGAGCACCATTCCCTCGACAGGTAGTTCTGGGCTGTATAAAAGAGCAAGCCTGAGAGCCACCCAGCAATAGCCTCCATCATGGTTCCTGCTATACTTCCTTGATTATGAATGAGTTCCTTGGCCAGAGGCAACACTGTGTGGAAGAGTCAGTAGGCCTGCCTTCAAGACCCTCCTTGAGTTCCTGACTTCCTTCAGTGATGGATTGTGACATGAAAGTGTAAGCCACCAAATAAACCCTTTCCTCCACTAAGCTGCTTTCACTCAGAGTTTTATCGCAGTATCAGAGGGAACTAGAACGGTACCTCAGCATCAGGTGTCTTGTTTTCTTGGCTTGTATGGCCAAAGACTTCTGTTACCTTCCATTAGATTTCCTAATACAAATTCAACTTAAAAATATTAAGACTGATAATGTGTCATTTCAGACAAAAGCCAGTGTATATAAACCCTCTAGGTGTAGTCTGTCTTTTGATTCTCTTTGGTTTGAATAGGTATTTGCCAGTATTCTTGGGAGCTCTTTATTCATTCTGGCACCAGGTAGCCTGCATGGGATTTTATCACGCTGATGTGTTTTGTTTAACTTTTAAAACTCCTGATGGGAACTTGCCTCCAACACACCTTAGTCTGTCTAAATTTACAGCTAAATCCACCCAGCCCACATAGTTCTGGTTTTAAAAAAATTGTCTCTAATTTATTTTAATTTTTTAAGTGCATTTACATTAGTTTGAAAGCTTGAGCCTAACCAAATATTTCTCTAAGGGTTCAATTTGAAGTCAGGGCTAAAGGAGCCAAGAATGGGATAATTTTCAGATCTCAGCCTTCCTGGTCCCTAGAACACACAATGTTGCCATTGTTAATGTTGACTGGTGTACGGGTAATGGGCGACAGGCTTGTTCATTACCGCAAACAGGCTCCAATTAGTTGGATGGATGTATTGTTAGAACTGTATATCATATTTAATGTCTCTCTCCAACCACTCATTTAATCTTTTCAAAATATAAAAGGTTTTCTAACTGCTTCCCAAGGTCATGGATGGGCACCATATACCTGTGTTTCACATTCTTTCTTCCTTTTTTTTTTCATTTTCACATTTAGCCATTTTATATGTGTAGTTTAAAGTCTGTTGGCAATTGAAAGTGGCTAGCAAGTTAAACTTTTACTATGTTAAAACAGCATGGCCTCTGATGATTACAACCATTATTATTCCCAAAAAGGTTGGAGTGAATTCAGGTTGTGACAAAATGCTCTCTGGCACATGACTGGCTATGCAAGACCTTGTGTAGAAACAAAAGAGAAGCTACATGGCTGGAATAAGCAGTGAGAGGCACAAAACACAGGGTCTAATAGCCACACTGCAGCCCAGCACCTGGGGTGCATGGTTTGCTCTCAGACACACCAGTTGGAAAATACAAGAATAAACCAAAAATTTTGCTAGAGAAGGGATCACCCACCCTGGGACGATGTTGCAATTTATGTTCTTCTTTGAAATACCTGTCTTTTTTCAAGCATATATGTGCTGACCTAGGAGTGGTCAAAAGTCAAAAGAGTTGGTTCTCTACTTCTACCATGGGATCCTGGGATCAAATTTAGGTCCCCAGAGTTGCACAGCAAGTGATTTTACCAGCTTAGCCATCTCACCAGCCCCAACAATACTCTTAATCACGGAAAAGAGAAAAGTAAAAACAGACATCATCAATAGTATCAGCACCCAGCTTCGTGCAGCATGTGCAATGTTTGTGTTTCTTCTTGAATGTTACACAGTCGTACAACAGCTGAAGGCCTCTAAGGCGAGTTTTTCCTCTCTGCCCCCTGAGTCTTATCCTATGAGGGCAGCTGGGTGCTCTTCAACCTAAGGGGAACCTGGAGAAACGACCCTGAAGAGAACCAGAGATTCCAGCATGAGGGTTCCTTAGAGGATAGAGATGGTCCTGCAACAGATGGCCCATTGACCAGCTTATGACTCACCTCACCTGACTGTGTGGTAAGGAAGCACAGGACTCAGAGAGCCATGCACCAGGGCTATGTCCTCACAGTTCAGACCCTCCAGATACTGGCTACACCATTCAGTTTCTAAGAGCTCCTCCTGGTCTGTAGAGAAGATGTCCATCAACTGACAACAAAGGTCACATTGGCTATTGCCATGCCTGAAGGTTAGCTCCAAAATGGATTGGCCTAACATTCCATCTGGTTCACTCTGGTGAGAGTGGACAAGACTCCCTCTTCACTCTACACAAGTAGAGCAATGAAACTTAAGCCTCTAAGAGCATCTTTGAAGACATCAAAGGGTATTCCTCTCTTGACACACAGATCCTCCAGAAGTCCCTGTTCTCTGTATCTCTTGCTTTATTGTCTCAAGTCACTCAGTGTCCTTTGAGAGATACATTAAATATGGAGGGATGAGATCTCCAGGGAGGTGTTGAGCTTTGAAGCTCACAAAGCATTGTGATAAGTATAGCTTTTGTTCCTGAGCAATTCTTTTCATCAACCTGGAAGCCATATTGCCCACATTTGAAAGGAATGCCAAGTAGGTGTCATGGCAATATGCTTAATTCTTTCCAAAAGCTATGTCTAGTTCTGACCCTCAGTATCTATGAACATGACACCTCACCTGTCAATAGGGTCTTCATAGGTATCATTAAATGGTCATTTCAAGTGAAATCCTCCTGGTGTAAATGGACTTACATCTAATGTCTGAGAGAAGAAAAAGGTATAGGGGCACGGAGGAGAAGCTCTGTAAGCCATGGCAGATTGACTGAGGGGTCTACAAGCCACGATACTTTAGAGAATGACTCAGTCAACAGAAACCAGGAGACCTAGAACTCCTTGCCAACACCTCACCACCCTCAATAGTGAGAAAGCAAATTTCTCTTGGGTTTGGACCACCTAATTCATAGTGATTCCTGCAGAGGCCAGTGAATCGGTCCAGGGAACTTCTCGGACTCCAGGGAAGTCTCTAGGTTTCATAAGTTTAGGCTGTGGGTCTTTCTTATTCACCTGAAATAGAACCTCAAATTCCCTTTGTGGTCTTGCTAATATGATTTCTTCTCCAGCAGGAAATATTATTATTAAAAAAACATATTATTTGTTTCATACATGATAGTGACAAAATATATTACAGTAGCTACTTAAGGGAATGTTCCATCTTCATTTCTGTTGCTATGATAAGACAGTTTAGGGGAGGGAAATGTTTACTTGGCTTTCAACTCCAGGTTATAGCCCATCAATGAGAGAAGTCAAGGCAGAACTCAAGTAGCCCATCACATCATATCCATGCTCAAGAGCAGAAAAAAACAAAAGGACGTGTACTCGCTTTCTTGTTTGTGTCTACACTCAACTAGCATTGTTCAAGTTTATACTATTCAGTGCCCACAAAATGGTGCAGCCCACATCCAGGGTGGGTTTTCAAACCTTAATTAACAATCAAGACAATCCCCATAGATGTGTGCCCAAGCCAACTTGATCTAGAGAATTCCTCAATTAAGATACTCCTAATTGATTCTAGATTGTGACATGTTGAGACTCGAAGCTAACCATCTTGGAAGGAAGAACTTCACCCATGTTGTGATGAGGCAGAGTGTGTGACCTCATTTGTTAATGGGGTTTTGCAGGTAACGAGTGTGATGATCTCAAGTGAGGGACCTGAGTTTGGGCTTCTCAGCTGCCTGTACCATGAGAAATAAAATTGTATGAATGTTTCGGGATTTCTGCCTGGGTCCCATCGCCGCTTTAGCCCCCAAAATAACACACAAAGATTCTATTAGTTGTAATACTGTTGGCCAATGTCTAGGGCTACTATTGGCTAACTTTGTCTTAAGTATTAGCCCATAATTATATATCAAGGTCTTATCTTACTGAGAACGACAAACTCATGTGTCCTCTCCTCCTGGAATCACATGGCAACCACTACTACATTTCCCAGAATCCTTCTTTCCTAGTCCCGCAGATCTTGCTTCCCTATTGGCCAACAGTGTTTTATTCATTAACCAATAAGGGAGACATATACAGAGAAGGACTTCCCCCATCTCGTGAATCTATACAGAAGTTGTCTTTAGTGCTCTGTTGTCACCATACAAATGGACCAAGAGAATTCTAATGAGTAATTCTGGCAACTCTTTATAAGAGCAGGATCTTTTTGGTTCTTCCCTCCCCTCTGCCCTTTTCTTCATTCCCTCCCCACCTCATCCAACTCCTGCCCCTTTAGGTTTATTTGTTAGAGATTCTGTAACAAGTTGCCACACATACTGGGTAGCTCAGAAGAAGAGATAGTGATTCTCAGAGACGATGGAAAGTTATCAGCCAGAGATAGGACAGCTATGTCATACCTCCTCCCTCCAGGGCTCAGGGATCTGTGGAAGGGGGAGCAGAAGGACTGCAAGAGCCAGAGCCAGAGGACATATGCAAGAAAATGGTGTTTATAAGCCATGACAAGGCCATTGCCAAGATGAATCACAGTATATGTGACTGCTTGTATAAGGCTTGCACAAAACCAAGCCAAACAAAATCCTAGCATGGCCTGGGGAGAGGCTCATGAAGTCCCACCCCTAACTGATGAGCTATTGGCAATTGACGGCTTCTAGAGTAGGGAAAGTCGGTTTTCTTCAGAGATATGGCCCCTGGGAGGTCACCCATGCTCCAGTACATGGTCATATGACGATGCACACACATGGCAGCACTAAGTGGGTTTTTAAAAATCACATAAAAATGGGGAGGTGAGAATAGGGGAGGATTTGGAAGGGATGGAAGTGGGTAGATTTGGTTAAAATGCATTAGGCACATGTATGAAATTCTCAAGCAACAAAGAGTTAATCTCATTGTTCATTAGGTCAGAAATCTGCTATCCCAGGTCAGTGGGGTTGGCTGTTTCTGCAGACTCGGAGGGAGAGTCGGGACCTTGCTTTCCCTTAGCTTCTTGTTGCTATTGGTAACCCTGAGTGCTCCTGGGCCTGCAGATGCCTTGCTCAGATCTCTGCTTCCATCATCTCCTCTCCCTCTCGTCTCTCCCTTTACTTCCCATAAAGAAAAGACACGTTACTCATTTAGGGCCTGCCTTCAGCCATAATGATCACTTTTATTTCACCTGCAAAGATACCTTTTCCAAACAAAGGCATGTTCACAGCATCTAGTTAGATACATTTTGGGGACCATCATTTTGACCCCAATACCTGGCACATGCCAAAAGCATATGCACACAAATATCTCAGCTATTTGCTGCAAACGTTCCCATCACTCCTTAACCCACACTCACAGAGTTCTCCCCAGCTAATTCCCAGCCCTGTGTGATGCCACTGGACCCCCAGCAGCTGAACTTGTAATAACTGATACCCTTCCTCAGCAACCTTGAAAACAAATCTCTTTAACAGGCAGGGGAGGGGAGGGTGGTAGAGAGCCATCTTTTCCAGTTAGGTACATCTCTTTCCACTGAGCAAACAACCAGGGGACCATTTTCTTCCTATGTCAATGACAAGACTCCAGTCTAATTCATCCAGAATTTTCCATGGTCACTCACTACTGAGACTGGGTGCTCTGGCTGTCTGCATATCAGCATCTCAGAAATGCATACCTGTGAGGTGATCTTGGTTTTGTCTCTTGGAATCCCTCCCGGTCCTTGAGATGCAGTAATAAGTGTCTGATGTGACATCCAGTCATCAAGAATAAATGATGGACTATTTTTGTTACTTTGTGGCCGAGTGCAGATTCCAGCTCAGGTGCCCCAGGGAAATAACAGCCAAGTACTTGGAGCCTGTGTGTGTGAATATGAAGATGGCTGTCAATTTATGTCTTCATAAACACCCATGTGTGTTCACACAGGGTTTGCCAATTGTTTGTAGGGAACCCCACACTTATTCTTATGTTTTCCTCTCCAATGTTTCTCATTTTCTAGGAAATTCTAAGGTTCCAACTGAGAGTCTCTTTAAACATACTGTTTGTAACAATGTTTTCTGCTTCCCCAATCAATTCTGCAACATTTTCACTCTGTTATTACTTCCTTTATTAATTTCTGACAAATCTTATTGCTGCATTCTTTACTATGACAATATGTGTCCTTGAGTGTTGTTGCGTCTTAATTTGCTTATTGTCCATTTTGACATGCTGGGTTTAATGATTGGTCCAGTTATTATTCAATTCTAATTTCATCCTATCTATTCAAGGGCCAGCCATGAATATGTCCATTTAATATTTACTTAGCATATGTATGAGCTTCTTTATCATTTACCATCTACCAGGGGTTGTCAAAGTGGAATTTCTAATGTATTTTGTAATGTTCTCATTGATTATGTGAACTGATCCCATAGTCGTGGAAAACAAATAGCAGATCAGTGGCACACAGCTTTAAGGATGATGTCCTGCCCAAATTCTGTAGCCACAAAAGTAAATAGCATCAAATTCTTTCCAGTCCTGTTGTTTTCCTAAAGTCAGATTCCCAGGGATCAAGTTTACTCAGAATAAATGAACACCTTTGTTTGTGTTTTGCTTATTGATTTAGGGACTAAAATGCTTCAAAGGGGGGAAACATTCTAAGGGGGAAATCTGGTGACAGTTTTGCAATGAAAATAGCATACTGGGATGAGTAATCCCCAAATGATCCCAGTGGACCCACACACACACACACACACACACACACACACACACACACACACACACAGAGTTCTTGAGTCCTTTGCACCAGGAACACTTACTATACATTGCAAAGAGACTGAGAGAGGGTAAAATGACAGGGGTTCTGGTCTCTTAAAATTCTCTGAAGCAAGAATCAGGTTGATAAAAACAATTAACAGAAAACAGGGATAGCTTTTAGTATTGAAGAGAATTTTAGTATCAGGAAGAGTGGCAGAGGCTTTCTCAGCTCTGATTGTGGTTATCTGGGGAGGGGGAGGGGTTATGGGAACTCAACAGCCACCAATGCCACCTCTAGCACCTCGTCTCAGTTTCAGACATGTAGTCACATACCCTGTAGGCAGAGATGCCCATTAAGGAGATTACAAGGAGCCAATAACCAGACTGTGCTTCTGGTATCCCCAGCCACCTGCAAGAACAGTTTTGGAACTGTGGGCATTCTCAGACTCCTCCTTACTTAGTGTTACTATTGCTATGATAAGGAGCCATGACCACAAGCAACTTGGAAAGGAAAGGGTTTGTTTGAAGTACACATCCTGAATCACAGTTCACTGAAGGAAGCCAAGGCAAGAACTCAATCTGGGCAGGAACCTGGAGATGGGAACTAATGCAGAGGCCAAGGAGGGGTGTTGCTTACTAGCTAGCTCATCCTGCTTTCTTATAGCACATATGACTTCCTGTCCAGGGGTGGCACAACCTGAAATGAGCTAACACCCTTCCCCTCGTGCATCAATCACCAATTAAGAAACTATCAGCATTGCCTACAGCCTGATCGTATGGAGGTAATTTCTCATTTGAGGCTCCCTCCTCTCAAATGACTTTAACTTGCTAGGACAGGATCCCTTCCCTACCAGATCAATTTCTGTCTCCTTTCTCATCGTTTTCACAACAAAAGACTGGGGGTGAAGAAAGCCTAGTGGTCCCAGCCAAGAAATATGGATCAGCATTCCCAGGCTTGGATTCCCGTGGGGTTTGCCAGGATGGATTTCAAGATTCCTTTAAACTGAGGACTTCTTTTAGTTTCCACCATCTGCCCTTTTGATGGAGAATGGACCTACTATTCTGTGTCTATTCTGCCCTGGATATTGGTGACAAATACCATGTCTCTTTAGTATCACAGGCCCAGAAATACAGAGTAACCATATCCATTAGCTGTACTCAATGGGGTTCATCGCCTGCCTCTAATCTGAAATCTCACATTTGGTGCTTGTGAACTGATGAGATCTAGACTGTGAGTCAGTGTGCCACAACAGAGGAGGTGCCTGTAATTTCAGGAAGCCTAAGAGTTTGTGTACCATTATGGGCAATGGGCCATGTGGAGAAAATTCAGGGTCCCATCACTTTGACACCTGGTGTTATACCCATAACTATGTAATTCTACAGAGAAATGAGTCTTACAGATGTAATGAAGTATATCCACAAGGGGCCCGAATCGTGTGTGTGTGTGTGTGTGTGTGTGTGTGTGTGTGTGTGTGTGTGTGTGTGTGCACATAAACATGGAGATGCTCTTTACTCTTGTGGTTACGGGGTTTGGACAGGATATCAGCCTCAAAGCCCTGCCTCTGATCTGCTCGATTCTTCCAATCCCAAATGAGTCAGTTCATAATTCTAACTGTAGCCTCACACTGGAAAATACCTAGCTGTTTGCCCCATGGTGTCCTGAGAAGAGAACCCAAGAATTCCAGGATGAGTATTGGATCTACAAAACCCAGAGGAGATACAGGTGAGTAGTGAGCCATTAATTTGTGGGAATTTGTTATGATGATCACAAAAATGGAACACACCTAAGTCTCTGAAGTAAATGCCTGTCCACCTCACTGGCCGATACAAGCCCAGGTCCTCTGGATGCTTCTAGTATTCAGAGAGCAGGCAGAAGAGCATTACATAACACCCATTTGCATAAATTGCAGCCTCTCTGACACAGTCAGGAGTAAAATATGACTCTACCACTTTCATTTAAAGTATGTGCACTCCCAATGACATTTTAGTCACTCTCAACATGTCCCCTCTAGCACTCGCTGTTGGGTAACAAATTTTACTTGAAGTTAGAATAAGGCTCCAGATTTTTATGCAAATCCTTTCCCTAAGCAAACTATAAGCCTGGGGCTTTCACCAAAGCTGGCTCTAAGTGGATCGGAGGAGAATACAATAGAGAAACAAGGAAAGGTGCCATGACCTACAGCCAAGGTCAAACAGGATGGAGCTGCCTCTAGGCTTCTGGTGACACTCAGAAGCATAGCTAAAAGCCAGGCAGTCCCAAGGGACTATAGTACAAGTAGTGCTATGAGGCACTACTGTACAACTTTTATTATTTTTAATGACACCCTTGTTAGCTGCCCTCTGTAGCTTTCTTCACTGCTCTGATTTTTTTTTTAAATAGAATTCACTAATGTCTGACTCTCTAGAGTATAAATTCTATACTATAAAGACAGGCATTTACATGTCTATACCAACCGTGTTGCTTAGACCTATGACTCATACTCACAGAAAGTAAAATGGTCACCAGAAACAAACAAACAAACAAACAAACAAACAAAACACAGTGAACACATTCGAATTTTGGAAAGATTAGCAGGGTTTTGGTGGTGCAAACCTGTAATTCTAGCTGCTGGAGGTTGGGGCAGGAAAGTTACAAGTCAAAGCCAGCCTGGGCTACCTGGCAAATCCAAAGCAAATCTGAGCAAATTTATTAAGGCCCTAACTGTAGATGAAAAATGCAAAAGGACTGGGGATGTTGCTCAGGAGGACCTAACTAAATCCCCAGCATGACAGAAATGACAGGAGATAGAAAGGACAGACACAGAGGGGATACTTAGAGATCTAACATTGACATCTGATTGGACTGTGGAGGCTAGGGACATCCCTGAGACAGCCAGGCAATAGGCCTGATGTATATATGTTTCCCTTATCGGTTGATAAATAAAACACAGATTGTCCAGTGGCCAGGCAGGGAGCATTGGTGGGGCTACCAGACCAGGAGAAGGCTGGGGAGAGGGAGAAAGAGAGGAGCTGCCAGGAAGAGATGCCATGTAGAGGCAGAGGGAGTAACATGCAGGGCATTATTAAGTAAGCCAAGAGCACGTGGAAATACCTAGATTAAAAGAAATGGGTTAACAATTGAGAAAGAGCTAGCCAGTAAGAAATCCTAACCATTGACAGTTTATAAATTAACGTAAGTCTTTGCATGTTTGTTTGGGGCTAATTAGCTGTGGGGTCAGGCAGAACAGAAACTTTGGTCTACATAGGCCCTCACAAAGGTTATGGTGGGACCAAGGGTGTGATGGAAAATGTTTAAAGACCAGCTCTTGAAAAGGAAAGAAGCAGGATCTGGGGTGTCCTCATTGGGTAAGGTGCTGAGTGAGCAAGTTTGGGGACCTGAGTTGGAACCCATAAAACCCATAGGTTTCATTTGGGCTTTATCGTTGTGTTCTTGTTTTGTAATGTGTATGAGTGCTTTTGCCTATGTGTATGTATGTTATACATAATGTGTTTACTGAGTGTTTGAATCTAGAAGAGCACATTGCATCACCTAGAACTGTAAAGAAAGACTGTTGTGAGCCTTCAAGTGGGTTCTGGGAATTGAACCCTGGTGCTCTGAAAGAGCTACAGGTGCTCTTAGTTGCTAAGACATCTTTCCAGCCTCTACAAAACAAAAACAGAAACAAAACCTTAATACTATGGTGGGCATCTGAAATCCCAACCCTTGTACAGCAAGATGGAGGAAGGGAACCACCCTGAATGTTGCAGTGATTCTGGAATATACAGTGCAGTGGCAGAAACATCTAAGAGGCCTTGCCTCAGATGGAAAGTGAGGACAGTCTCTTGAAAGTTGTTCTCTAACCTCCATATGTGTGTTGTGCCATAAATGCTTCACACTATGTTTTTTTTTAATATCTGGGAAGTGCAGAACGGTGTGTGTGTGTGTGTGTGTGTGTGTGTGTGTGTGTGTGTGTGTGTTATAAATATATAGTGTTATTATGAATTTGCTCATGTAAAGGGCACAATTTACAAAGTATACCCTATGCAACATTCTTATTATAAATTCTACACAGCGCACTGTCTCTCACAATGTGCTTTCATTCATTCTGGCAGAATTCTTTTTATGTCCATAGAGGACTCATGATCCAATTGATGAGGAGTTTAGATCTGACAATGAGCAGGGCTTAATTTAGTGTGTGAGTTGGTGTGTTTATGTGTGTGTGTGTGTGTGTGTGTGTGTGTGTGTGTGTGTGTGTGTATGTGTGTGTGTACATTAAAATCAGGTATCTTTCTCAATCATTATCTTAGTTTTTGAGACAGGGTCGATCCCTGAACCTGGGGCTCATTGATTGGCTAATCTGGCTGTCCATCAAGCCTTAGGGACCCACCTGTCCCTGCTTCTCCGAACAGAGAATATACACGTTTTGCTACATCAGATCCTCATGCTTCTGCAGTGAGCACTTTACTGACTGTCCTAGCTCATTGCTGGTGCTGTTATAAAATTTCTTGACCAGAAAGGAACTTAAGCGAAACAGGAGTCTTTTTTGCTTACAATTTCAGGCTGGAGCTGGAGCTTGGTATTTTTATATACACTGACAAGACGACAAAGCACAAAAAGACATGTTTCAGAACTTCACTCACTGGTCACTGGAATATTCTTTTTCTTTGCTAAGTGATTTAATAGTTTTGCTTACTAGGTGTCTGGGGCCTCAGAGTTCTTTCTGTTCATATCATAATGGTAAAGAGCCCTACATTCTTTTATATTTAATATACATCTGCCAACATTTTCTCCAGTACTTCCATCTGCCAGAAAAGAAACATAACAATAAATCAAGTTCTCGCTGGGGAGCATTTGCCAGAATCCAAGATGAGAGAACACAGTACCCAGGACTGATTTCAAGTTACCTCTGTGACGTCACCTAACACAAGACCATGACATTACATTGGCAGGCTATCTGCCATGTGGATGCCACAGCATGTACATGTCCCAACATAACAGAGGCAGCATTAGATAGTTAGGAACAGAGAGCTTTAATTCATTATCTCTCTTCAGGTGTAATTTTGAATGCAAGTTGATATAATTTCACTTTTAACAATTACAGTCTCTCCCTCTTGAACCTTAAACCAAGATAAACCTTCTCCTGTAAGTTGCTCTTGGTCATGGAGTTTATCACGCAGCAGAAAAACAAACTCATACAGAAAGGAATGAAATTATAATCCCAGTGCACATCTACTTAGAGCCCCCAACTGGTTTGTCTAAAACTGATTATAGAAATAACAGAATTATTACAATTACAGAACATCAATTTTAAATGGGAATAAATTTAACAAGACCTGGGAAGGGTCCCTTTGAAGAGCAACCAGACACTGGGACACTGAATAGTCTATGATATCCATAGAAACTGTCACAATAAAAACATGAGCAGAGACTTTTTGCTAACTAAATATTCTGAAAAAGCAATGTAGATCATGAAACACTGAAATGATTACACAAAATGACTCATTGAGAGATCCTCTATGAATAAGATTAAAATAAGTGGCAACTGAAACTGCCTAGCAGAAACACAAACATACAAATAAGCCAATAAAAAATCCAGATTCATGAAGGATGATAGTATTTGTGGTGGCATTTTGTATCGTAAGAGAAACCTGATCTGAAATATTATAGATCTGCATTTAAAATCATAGACAAAGGAATTCCTGGAAGTTTGTAAGGACAACCAGAAGCCTCTGTGAGCAGGGAAGGATTGTTTCTAACCATCTTCAAGTTCAATTAGATCTTGACCATGATGAAAAACCTAGAAACTATAAAAGAGATTATTGAAGACTTGACTATAAAATAAAATAAAAAAACATATGGAGAAAGTAAGATAAATGGGGAATTCTTTTTAAAGTGGGTAGTCTAACAGAAAAATAAATCTATATAGCTACAAACAAAATAAGCAGGATATTGGCAAAACAGTTAAAGCATGTAAGTATATTCAAAAACAAAACAAGGCTGGCAACATTGCTCATTGGATAAAGGCAGTTGCTTTTTTCAGACCCAAGTTTGGTCCTTTGCACTGGATGGAAGGAGAGAACTGACTCCCCCATGGTGTCCTCTGACCTCCACATCCATGTGATTCAAAGTCTAGTAAATGACAGCTAATGCCACTCTTTACCAGGAATCGTGCAGAATGAAAATCCATTGTGGTCACTATTTCATGTTATCAGAGCTTTTGCACAGTGCCTTCGACAAGGCACAGGAAAATGGCTGTTTTGTACTCAACTGTTTCATGTTATGGTCATTTTATGGCTGATGAGCTGTGAATTTGCAGTGATGCCTTTTGTATGTTATCCCCCCACCTTGCATAACTGTACCTGATCCACTTCTGAAGATGTAGCTCTGAAACTGCAGTGGTTTTTATAGCTGATGTTCTGGGGTGTGTTAATGGGTGTGTTGCTTTTTTCTCTCTCTCTGTCTCTGTCTCTCTGTCTCTCTCTTACTCGCTCTTGCTCTTGCTCTCTCGCTCTTTCTCAGTTGCACAGAAAATAATATGTGCCTTATCAAAGAATCAAAGATTGCATGATGTCCTTTTAAATATTTTTCTTTATGACAGGATTCAGGAAAGACTATGAACAAGCTCATGGTGCTGTCACTCAAAAACATGGAACTTATGCTCACTATTCAGATTACATGCCCACATTCAGTGTATGAATTCATATAGCCCAGGCTGAACTCCAACTCAAACCCTCCTGCCCCAGCCTTCCAAGTAGCTGGGATGGAAGGCATGCATCACCACTCCTGGCTATGACATAGACATTCATTAATGGATGCATGTAGTATGCCTATGCATATGTGCATAAACATACCCCTCACATATATAACATTTGCTTGCTTGCACATGTGTAAAATTACTGTAGGATTTTGGTATTCTTAGATGCTTCAAAAAATGAACTGGCAGCTGGAGGAGATAATGCCACATTCTGCTTCATACTCCCTACATTTGTACCTAGAGAGTATATCATTTTGAAAAGTGACCACAACTATAGCTGTGTATGGTAGTGCACACCTTCAATCCTGGAACTCGGGAGGCAGAGGCGAGTGAATCTCTGTGAGTTCAAGGCCAGCCTGGACTACACAGTGAGTTCCAGGACAGCCAGAGCTACACAAGTGAGACCCCGTCTCAAATAAAACAAAAAATGATCACAATTATAATTTCCCACAACTGTCAATGCTGTGGCCCCTGCTTTGCATGAGCTCTGCAACCATGTCCCCTGCAGAGGGAACATGTAAGTAAGTACTAGCCACTGGGTCTGAGGAATTAAAGCGGGGGAAGCAGCCTCCACTGCAAATCATTATTTATTCTGAATCTGGCTGTGACAGAAACCCCCACCCCTGCCTTCAGCATTAAAATGTCCTTTCCTTGTTCTTTGTGGTATACTTAAAAATCACAAAAGCCTTTTTGAATGTATGTTTTAAGCTGTCTGGACTTAAGAAACTAATCCAATTCTAATGAACTTTATAGAAATCCTTTCTATTTTTCTGATTACAAAGGAAACATGTTCTCAGGGGCAGGGAAGATGCACTATAAAAATTTTTGTAATAAGAAATGGAGATCTTTTCAGGGAAGGAGAGAGAGCCATCAGATCAAGCAGGCCTGTGTTCAGCTATGTTTCATATGTTGGAGAAGAGTGATTTTTATTTGTTGACAAGGTCATCGTGACCCAGCTAATGTCACACAGTAGCTTCAAAATGTATGTCAGTGTGTCCTGTAAATCAAAAACACACATCGAACTACCATGCTGCCTGTACAGGTATGGTGTCATGACTAGGGCCACACAGGAGGCTGGGTCTACACATGCAAGCTCCCAAGACCATCTGCACATCCTTGTCATCAAGTTCAAAGTATGCAAGTTCTCAAGTTAGGCACCCAACACATTGATAAAGCCATCACACTTTTCCATTGTTCAATTTAACTCAAGAAGTACGGAGAGGAGGCTTGGGAGATAGCTCTGTTGGTAAAGTGCTCACCACACAAGCATGAAGACTTGCTGGTGACCCCAGAACCCATAAGAAACATTGAGCATAGATACACACTTGTAACCCCAACACTGGGGAGGTGGAGGTCAGCAGATCCCTGAAGCCCACTCTCTAGCCAGCCAAGGCTACACAGCAGGTTGTAGGCCAGTGAAAGACTGTCTCAAAATGAGAGCCATAATAAAGTGGGTATCAACTGAGGAACAACGATTGAGGTTTCCCCTGGCCTCCACATGCATGCTCACACTCACCGCCATGCATGCTGGGGCGCGCACACACACACACACACACACACACACACACACACACACACTGTCTACATCCACAAAGTGGACACCATAACTCCAAGAATATAATTGGAACAGAATTGAGGTTTCGTAATCATGACTACAGTGGGGAAGGGATTTAGGCTGCTGGAGCAGTCAGGATACACAGGGGTACCCAATCCCGTCCCCCAGGGTAAGGTGGTGAGATGGCTTTGTTACCAGGGCAGGGTGACCTTCAGAAAAGCTCCACTCAGCCTTTCACTGCAAACACACATCTCAATACAGGGAGAAAAGTACATGAGAAAAAGCAAATAAAATCCTGTTTTCTTGGAATGATCGTTTAAAATGTGGTACTCACACGGTCTGCTGAGGGCTTCTGGGAAAGCATCAGACCCGTCATCAGTAAGAGGGCTCATCCTGAGCCCTCAGCCTGCAGCCTCTGCCACAGCCCTTGTTGTGATGGCTGGGTCAGTCTGTATGTGCCCTCTCAGGCACACCTCAGCTTCTTCTCAGGGAACCCAGACAGAGGTGGCTTTGTGAAGACAAATCTCACAGCATGGATTTAAAGCACCCACCAGAAGTGGGTCATTGAAAGCTTTCACCAGATTCAAACACTCAGTGCAGCCAACTGTCCCAGCATTTCTAGGACATTTCCATCAAATTAAAAGAAAATTGTTATATGTTGAATGTGCCCCTCCAAGATTTGTATGTTATAACTCTAAGCCCAGTGTGACGATGTTAGGGAGTGGGACCTTTACAGGGTGATGGGGGCTGGATGGGGTTAGGAGGGTGATGCTCTTGAGGTCAGAACCCTTATGACAACAGATATCACAGCTCTCTTGCCCCTCCTCTCTCAGTAACATTGTCCTCCACCTCTGCCTCCACCTCTGCCTCCACCTCTGCCTCCTCCTCTGCCTCCTGTTTTTGGTTCCTCTTCTTCCTCCTCCCCTTTCTTCTTCCATTCCTCCTTCTCCTCCCCCTTCTGTTCTCTCTGTCTTCCTCTTCCTGACATGATGAGAAGATGACCTTCTCTGTAAGTGAAGAGGGACAACACCTTGGGCTTGCACTCCCTGAGCCTAGAACCATAAGGGATAATTTCGTGCCAAAGCCGCCCCTCACTCTATTTGTGGTATGAAAAGCTGGATCATTTCTGCTTCATTGACCAGTAACACACTGACCAGCCCAGCTCTCCAGATCACACCCAGGACTTTCCTTCCTGTCATCCACCCCAGCTTGTCTCAAAGCCTATTTTCAGAAGCCCCTGAGAGCCACGCTATTTCCAGTGTCTTGCTGTCCCTGTGCCTCCCAAATGTCCACATTAGTGACACGAGCGGGAACAGTCTTGTGTTTGGACACTCTTTGTTCTTTCTCTGACTCTTGTTCACATCAGTAATTCATTCCCATTTTTTTCCCTCTAAGAACATTTCCCAGGACCAACTGTGGTGTAGAAAGTGGTCCCTTCCCTCTGACTCCAGATAAGGAAAGCTGTAAATAATTTAAAGTTCCCACTGTGCAAAATTGCCCAAACAGAAAGTGCATTTTTTAATGCTTGGCACTGAGGATGGTAAGATAAGAAATTGTGCCAATTTTCCTACAGGTAAAATTTTAGCTGCTTTCTAACATAAGTACTTTGACTCGGAAATAAGAAACATAATGAGATTCCTTGCAAGGCATGTCAGCATTAATGTGGGGCCATAGAAATAATAGCCCACTTTTACCTTTCTTTCTCACACACACTCAGAGAAAAAGACACAAAATTACTGTGCCTGGGACCATTAAGCCACACCCCAGGGCTCAAAGTCTGCACTTGCTAATGGCATCTACATTGCCACTGCAGTCACTTCTAATTTGCATGAAAAGATATTGTTCTGCAGCACAAAATCCTGATGGATACCCTATTGGAATATCTGCACACTACCATACTGCAAAGCCTCCCTGTGACCTGCTTCTCTGCCTCTTAATTGTCAAGTCACTGTAGAATGAGGTGGCCTCTGGCTTCACTTGGCCTAGTGTGCAAGGTGACCTCCACGAAATGTCCTGTGGTTTGTGGCAGGACAACTGGGTTTTCCTCCTTCCTGACTAATACGCACAGATGACACCAAAGTTTCCTTATAGAGGAGGAAGTGGGGGAGGGGACAGGAAGGAGGAAGATGAAGGTGAACAGCTGAGTAATGCCTTCCTCCTGTTAAATGGCCTCTGCCGAGTCTGGCAATGGGTGTCTCTAACCCTTGCTGACTGTAACCTGTAAACACCTGCCTGGGTCATCTTAGCATCAGTGTCTGAGATATCATGGGCCATGCTGTGAGGCATGAGTGTCTTGAAGCACCAGGCTGTGCTGTGGCGTTGTTGCGATATCCGCATCTCACACTGCATTTCAGCTCTAGCAGGGAGGGCTTCCTCCTGACAGACCTTTCTCTTCTAAACTCATTCTTAACTCTCCAGTGAAATCACATTCTGTGAGGCAAGGGAGTGGCATTCCCTGGATCACCTGTCAGCCTCTATCAGCCCTCAACACTATAAATGAGCTTGGGGAGCTCAGGGGAAATACCTCTAAGCTCATTTCCATAAAGTAAATAAGGCTATTTGCACACAGTGAGATCATTTGCATATAAGTAACCAAACTGTGTCCCCCTGAGTTCAAAGGTAACCTCTTTGGAATGACCTTAAACCCAGATGTATCAAGTGTGACTGTGCTTGGATGGTCGGTACCATGATGGAAGACTGGTGGCCCATCTCTGAGATGTCTTCAGCTTCCTGTTGACTTAAGCACCATTGTCTCCCAGGAGACACATATTTCACCCAGCTGAACTGGGGAGCTTTGACACCCTGGGTCCCTACCTTCTCTTGAGGCAGGCCTACATTCACTGCCATGGGAACTTTAAAATTTCTGTCACCAGGACATATCACTGTCCAAATGAAACCCCATTGAAGTTGATATGTTTCAAACCCTGTCCCAGAGACAGACACATGGCTTTCCCCTTCTGCGATTTTTCTAATGCTGACTAGAAGTTCTGAGGAGAGAAGACTTTAGCTGTCTTCCTTTGGAAGGAACATTGTCAGGACAGACAAGTAACATTTGACAATGAGTGGTGTCCATCTTCACTGAGCTTCCATTAAGCTCAGTCTACTTTGGGGATATCTTCTTACAACTTAAGAAAAATTCCAGAATGAGTTTGTCACAAAATAGAACCACATAATAGAGTACCTGATAGCTGATCTATAAAAATTGACTGGTGTCACACCTGCACTTCCCTGGGGTAAGGGTCTTATCTCTGTGGACAGAAACTGATGGCCTGTTTGTGTCAGGACTTGGAGCCAATGGTCATCACATTGGGACATTCAGCAGGAACATCAGGAATACACTCAGCTTCTGGGGTCTTACCTGATTCTCCCCGGCAAATACAGAAGAGTCCAAGGCAGAGTATGAATCACACATCTCATATTTTTCACCTTCAAGCTTTATTCCATGAATTATAAATCCCTGCTGGCTGGTATCTGCTGTGCAGCCTCCCTGATCCTTGGTGTTTAGGAGTGACTTACTGCATTATTGTTACAGTTCAGAGCACACTCATCCCCAGATAGCACACAATGAAGGAATTGTTTAGTGGGTTTCCTTAAGTTTTAGCATTGCCATTAGTAATTCCTAAATTGTGGCGCATGTCCCAATGGGATTTCATTATAAAGAAGGCAATGCAAGGTGGGAGTGTTGGCATTTGCTTATCCTTCCAGCACTAAGAGGCAGGAGGATTGGGGTGAGTTCAAAATCACCATGGGCTGTATAACAAAATCTTGCCTCAAAAAATTTAATAAACAAAATATAAATAAAGCAAAAATCAATCCAACTCAGACAGATGCCTGCCTTTCTTTTTGTGCTTCAGACAGGTCAGCCACAGTGGGGCCTCTGAGCTTTCAGTCACTCAAATGCAAGTGACAAGACTTTGGGACCAGGATTAGAGGCACTGAGAAGCATATACTCTCCAGTCCGCCTCAGGGGCAAACTCCCACCCTGATTTAGCCATTTACTAAAGATTATGTTAGTCTCTTTTCTATTGATATAATAAAATACCCATGACTAAGTGATTAACAAAGAAGACAGGTTTCTTTGGCTCCTGCTTGTGGAGGCAGAAACTTCACAGTTTTGCAGGAGGTTTGTATACAAGGCAGAAAAGAGAGTAAGTGGGTACCAGTGGGGGATGCATAGCAATACCCTGCTGATGTAACTACTCCAGCCAGTGAACTTCTGCCATCCAGTCGTCTTCAATAAAGGCCTTATCATCTCCTCTGTATGTATGAATGTACTCATGCATGAGTACTTGTGGAAGCACACTTGTGGAGATGGGAGGTCAGCACTGGGTGTCTCCCTCAACCTCTCCCCACCATATTTTGACAGAGGGCTTCTATTTAAACCTGGATCTCAGACTAGACTGGCTGGCCAGGAAACCCCACCCAGGGATCCTCTTAAATCCATGTCCTCAGTACCAGAGTTGCAGATGCACATGCTACCATGTCCAGCTTGTATGCAAGTACCAGGGATCCAGACTCAGGTCCTCCTGCACATCACTGACTGAGTCATCTTCCTGCCTCCAAACATATTACCATGTCAATAATCAAATCTCAAAACCAGTTCTGGAGGGGATCAACCACACTCCAAAGGCAGTGAGATGTTGTCTCCTTAGAGCAGGCCAACCTTAGCCAAGCTCTATCTAACTTCACAGGCTTTTAAAAATTATATTTGTGGGCAGCATCCTAACGTGCTGTGATACTGAAGTGCTCCAGGACATGCAGCAATGCAGTCCTCCTGTTTGGCAGAATCCACTTTACATGGGAAGGCCACAGAGGGACAGGGTAGAAAGGTCAGCAGGAACCTTCGGGCCATCCACAGAGCCCCTCAACAATTATGTGGAGAGAAAATACATTTGTGTTTCTAAAGCCAGGGTTTTCTAAATAAATTTTCCCACAAATTTGGGACTCTAGGCTCACGTTAAGTCTTGGGAATCAACTGGCCAATGCATATATAATGAGACATCCCAGAGACACCCTAAATCTGTAGGTTGTGTTTACAGCAGGAGAAATGAGTTCTGGGAACTGAAGGCAGAGCTAGGACATAGAAGCTGGCCATGGTACTTGCTTTGTCCTTGACCACAGATCTGCACTCCAGAAGGTGACAGTGAGAACCTGGGACCTCTTTTCCCACAGCCCCAAGGAATAGGTGCTCTAATTTAACTTCTTCCAAAGGCTTGTGTTGTGGAAACCATATCTACTGTCTCCATGAGGACACAGAATCTCAGAAGGTTCCATCCATCAAGTGTGATGTGAGGGTGTGATGCCACTTCTGACTCTAGACCCCATGCTCTGTCTATAGTTTCTGCACATAGTCCTTCAATGTTCTACAACATTAATGATTTCAGATATCCTGTTGCTTTTACCCTGACACATGCATACACACATCACATAATTAATGTTTGGGAAAGAGTGCAGTATCTATGTGTAAAGCTGGTAACACATCACCTTCCACCCTCTCTTGATTGTACAGACTCACTCTGGTGCCTGCGCATGTGTACAACACCCCCACACACACTTTGGACAGACAGGTTCCTCAATATAGGAAATCCTGTGCCTGGGTGAATAAAATTCTATTTGCAAGCAGAGACCCCCCCCACCATCCCTGTCCTGTCCACCCTGCCCCGTGGTCAATCTGAAGCCCTGTGGGCTTTGTTTAGCCATTTCATGTGTTCCTGACAATTCATATCTTTTCAAGCATACTGAGGAATTAAAGCTATGGTTTCTTTTGTTGTTTTTGAGATTTTTTTGTTTTGTTTTTTGTTGGTTGTTGTTGGTTGGCTGGTTGGTTGGTTGGCTGGTTGGTTGGTTGGCTGGTTGGTTGGTTGGTTGGTTGGCTGGTTGGCTGGTTGGCTGGTTGGCTGGTTGGCTGGTTGGGTGGTTGGCTGGTTGGCTGGTTGGCTGGTTGGTTGGTTGGCTGGTTGGCTGGTTGGCTGGTTGGCTGGCTGGTTGGCTGGTTGGCTGGTTGGCTGGTTGGCTGGTTGGCTGGTTGGCTGGTTGGCTGGTTGGGTTGTCCTTACTGACATTATGGAGCACTGAATGATGTAAAGACACAGCTTCCTTCCTCTCTCTCCCTTCTGAGTTCCTCTCCCATGTGACTAGCTCCAACATAGTTTTTTTCTTTTGGGGGGCACACTTCAAAGTCTCCCATGGATCCATACTGGATGCTTTCATTGCATTGAGTTGTTTCTAAAGAAACTTCAATTTTCTGGGTTCTAATTAGAGTGACCCCCCACGAGATACTCAAATTTTCTTCTGCTTTGCATAATATTGTGCACTTTTTATGGTGTTTTCTGCTCCTCTTGATGGATACTAAGCCCTCCTCTACCCTTTTCCTGAAATGCCCATAAGAGTCATTGACATCTGTGGGATGTTACTTTTCTTTTTCTTATAAAGGAAAAACATTTCATTGAGGTGGCTTATAATTTCAGAGTTCAAATCACAAACACTTGGTGCCCACTCTTCTTGACAGTCCAGCATGAGCATGGAGCATGGACTACTTGATCCAGCCACTGTGATGAGCCCTTGGAAATGCCAACATGAATCCTATGCCATTTTATTAAAAATTTTTTCTGCCTGTGTAATCATAGTAAGGTGTAATGGACCAAAACTAAAGCTACAACATTTTTATAAGAACTAGACAAATTACTTATCTCCAGATTTTAAGGGATAGAAGCACTGTGGTGCTATGGTTTGAATGTGTCCCCTGAATTTATATATTGGAAATGGAATTTCCAATGTGGCAGAGTCAAGAGGTAGAGACAGTGAGAGGTGCTTATGTTGTGAGGAGCTGAAGTCTCTCTGAAAGGACACTGTGAGACTGGGTTTCTCCTGTCCTCTTGACCTTCCTTTCCTCTCTTTGCCATTGTTTTTCTAACTTTGACTTCTCAGCCTCCAGAACTCTGTGAATCACCTAGTCTCAGGTGGTGTTTCAGCATGAAAAACGAAAGAAGACATACAGCAATGTTGAAGAATGAAAGAAAACAAGCCATAGAGACAGGAGCACCCTTCCAGCTGGGGTGGGAACTGCTAATTATCTCATGCCCTTGACCTAAGTGCCAGTAGTGAACATAACTTGAAGATCAAGGCTTTGGGGAGTCACTCCCAGAAGGAATGCTGGCTTGGAAACTAGCAAAGCCTCCACATGTATTTCCCCCATGAAGGTCTGCAGAGCTCTGTAGTAGCACTGGAAATAGAAAGCCAAGATGCAGACAGGGACTAACATTCCTTACAGTCATTCAGCATTTGAAAACCAAGTCTTACTACAATGAGAAGCTGGTCTCTCTTTCAGGTCATAGCCCTGTGTGTGCCTGGCTTAGGGGAGAGCTAAGCTCAAAATCTCTAAAAGGCTGAGATACTGTGAGCTGTTGAGGTAGAGTGAAAACCTTGAAACACAAAATTCTGCACCCCACTCTCTAAAAAAATTGATTAGCAGATGTTAAACAAATTTTAAAAGAATTTCACTGCTGGTCTGATCTGACCTAAGACTTTAACTGGGAGAAGAGAGGTCTCCTTCACTGATATGGGGGGCTTTACATAGGGCACATATGCCTATGAAAACGATACAGATGTCACTAGAAAGACAAGATTGAACCAAGAATTGAGAAAATGTAAAAATAAAAAATAGAGGCTTCAGACTTTCACTGTGTCTTGTGAAGATCTTGTAAGTTATCTTCCATGCTTAAGCCAAGAGCAGTCTAGACAAGGAGAAAACAGTAACTGCATGAATTCATCAGAAGATTTATGTCACCAGGGGAAGAACCACCAGGAGTTTCAAGGGCTCACAAGCCACTGCAATCATAATCTGGTAGATATGCCTGCATAGGGATTTCATTGGATTTCCAGAGGTTGAAGGTGGGCTCACCTGGCAGTGGGGTGCATAAGGAGCCTCCAGACATCTGTCAGCTTTTATCAGGTGTAAGTGTTGTTCTGAGCCATCAACTTTATTGGACTATGAGAGCTGGGAAGATGACTCACAAGCCTGAAGCTCGAGCACACACACACACACACACACACACACACACACACACACACACACACACACACACTATAAAAAAAAGAGACCATGAATCAGAAAGAAAACAAAGAGAGGTATATGGAATGGCTTAAAGGAAGGAAAGGGAAGGGGGAAATGATGTAATAATATTATAATCTCAAAATAAATAAATTTTAAATATAAATACACTACGAAGATATACTGATCAAAATATTGCTACCCTCATAAAGATACATAGATCAATGGAACAGAAAAGACCCCCAAACAAACCCAAATATGTGTAGTCAATGATTCTTCAACAACCCCATGTCAGTATTGCATACTAGAAGCAATGTCTTGAGTTAAAAAATGCTGGATATCTACAGGCAAAGTAATAAAACTGGGTCTCTGCTTTTCAGCACATACAAAGGTCACCTCAAGATATATAAGACACTAAAGATGTGAAACAGTAAAACATCTAGAAGAAAACATCTTTCTTAAGAAATATCTTTCTTAATTGTTAATAATGACATCTCGATTATTACTCCAAACATCACAGGTAATGAAAGCAAAACAAACAAACAAGCAAACAAACAAAAAACAATGTGTTGGGAACACACCAAATCACAAGGCTCTGCACAGAAAAGGAAAAACCATAGAGTCAATGTAAGGAGTGTCAGAAAAGACACATAGCTGTATTATATGGTGTTGATATGTAGTAAGGAATTCAGCTCTCTCCTAGACATGTCTGTAATTGTTGGGTGAGCACACAGCAATGGTGGAGTGTATTTCATATGTAAACCATCACAGTACTTCCCTCTCTCCATTTTAATCTACACACTCTAGTGTGGTCCAGAAGGGTGATGTGTGCTTGAGCCAGAATCTCCAGAAAACCTTCATCATTCCACAACCACCACCACCACGGTGCTTTCTGATCCAGGTTACCAAGGCTGCTGGAGTCATGAGGCTGGAGAACCTCCATCCTGAGAAGCACTGGGCTTCTGACTCTCTAGAGTATAAAGACAGGCATTTAGATGTCTATACCAAGTGTATTGGGTGGAGGGTGCTGGCTAAGGGGTCACAGCATGTGGGTTGCACCACCATCTAGCCACAAAAGCTCTCCAAGTCTCAGGTGACAGTGTGGAAATCAAATAAGCCAGAAGGTAGGAAGGCAGCCTGCAAACTTCAAATCCTTGTAAAATATTCTTTAGTGTTGTGATAGCATGACCAACAAGGAGCAAGACTGAACAAATAGGTTTTCTGATGTGGAGAGCCAGAACAAAGCTAGGGATCATATGAAGGATGGACACAGGAGGGACAGGCCTCAACTTGATTGCTAAGAAACTAAGTGCCTCTGCATGTTTTTATCAGGGGAGTAATTTGAAGAGCTAATGATTCTTTAAGTCTTGCTTGGTCCTCAGGACGCCAGGGTACTTCCTAAGATGAAGCCACCAATAGGTCAGGAAGGTGCATGTTGATGAAACCAGTCTTCCCTTTATGACCCAAAGTAGACACACAGAATGGGGCCAGCCAGGAGTCTGCTGCCATGCCCCTGCTGCAGTGGAGGAAGCAGAGTGCGTGACAGTATAGAAGGGTAGGTTTCTTCTAAGGCTCTCTTGCTTTGTAGGAACTTGAGTTATTTTACTGGACTCTATCAGCATCTCCAGAAACATCTTCTTTAGGTGAAAGCATTTTTCTCTGCTTGTTATAGATCATATATTCAGGTAACATCACCTAAATCTTTATATAGTGCATTCCCTAGGGACAACTTTATGGGGAGAATGTGTGCTTACAAATTCTAGAAGAAAGATCCCAAACTGTGAGCTGTTGTACAAAGTGTATATACAGACAAACATGCATAATATTGCTTTTAATACATGAAGTGTTTGTGTAATTTACACTCTGGCAGGTGAGAATTTTACAATGAGTCCTAATGTGTGTCTTTTATATCCTATTACAAGGGAGAAGACTTGACATCTTCACAGGACTGAGCCTTGTGGTATGGTGTGCAAAATGTAAGATTTGTAGTTTTCCACATGTAGAATGGTTGACAGCCTTGGAGATCCCTGACCTGAGCACAGTGAACTAGGGCCCATAACTGATAGGGGTTGTCCCTCTGTATACAATGTTTGACCAATGAGGCAGAAAGATAGGTGGGTCTAGGAGACAAGGAGAATTTTGGGAAAGGTAGGCAGAAAGAACCCACTACACACAGTTGTGATGCTGCTGAAGGAGTAACAACATGCTGGGCATTACTGGGTAAGCCACAGCCTCATGGCAATACATACATTGATAGAAATGGGTTAATAATTAAGACAGAACTAGCCAATAAGAAGCCCTATCCATCAGCCAACAGATTTATAATTAATATAGCATCTGTGTGTTTATTTGGGGCTGAAGCAGTTGTGGGATCAGGCTGGCGAGGCAGAAACTTTCATCAACACATAATGGTAGAACTAGCTGGGTGGCTTTGCTAGCCTTGTCTATCTCAGGCCTGGCAAGACTTGCCTGGTTTTCAATACTTCTGTCTTTTCCAATTCATTTTAATGTTTGATTAAAAGGTAATGTGGAATGATGTCTATGACTAACAGTCCATACCCAGTTGAGTATATTCCTAGGGAATTGATAAGATCCATCTTGCTGAAGCTGAAGGGCTTACATGATCCAGATACCCTCTGAGAGGCAGGGAAGCAGACCCAATTGTGCTTTAGTCACCAGCAACACATCTACACCATTGCTTTCTTGGGTCAAGTATCAGCTCAGGTAGGCAATCAAGGGGTTGCATGAAATTAATTGACAAGTTTATTCAAAACCAAAATTACAATGATAGTGTAGTCTGATTTCTAATTTTCAATTCAATTTCTTTGTTTCAAGGGAAATAAATATGCTCTAGGAAAACAAATAAATGTTCTTAAAGACCCTTCCTACATCATAAGTACAGCACAGTCACATGAACCTGCACTTTCTGACTGACTGTCCAAGGGCCAAATAGAGACCTAGAAACCTAGGAGGTACCCAGGCCAACTCTTCGTGAGCACAAGCTGAGAACATTCTAGAAGCATGCTGGCATGCTGAGACAAGACTGAGGCTTCTCATTCCCTAAGAAGGTAAAGCTATCATGGTGCCAACTCCATTCAAAACTCCTTCATTATCTTTATGACAGAAGAGGCCTGTGCTGGGCATCACCCACGAAAGGCTCAGAAGTGTGCTTTGCTAAGTACTTTACACTCCACCTGCTGCCTGGGTACAGAAGGACTTGGTGTTTATGAGTGAGTGGAGGAATGAGGTGTTGGATAAACTGGTGGGTATGGGGGTAGATAAGCCTTTTTAAATGCCAGGGATCAGTTAAAGGTAAATATTTTAAACTTTAGCACAATAAAGACGAAAGTTTTTAGAGATACAACTGAAAATATCTGGAAACTCCGAAGACAGGGTATGACTGAAAGAGATAAACAAAGCCAGTGCCTGGAAAGAATTTAGGGTTTTGCTGTGGTCGTGCCTGGCTGGTAGGTGAAAAGGCCCCTACCCACCCCCCTGCCACACACTCACACCTTCGAAAGCAAGTTCCTTATACAGTGAAATGGAGCTTATACCAGCTCCAGTCCTAAAGTCCTAGTGAGTGCCCACGGTCAACTTGACACTCTGGGAGTCTCCATTCACGTTATTTCCCAGGTCAGGCTGGCCTGTGGCATATCTGTGAGGGACTGTCTTGACTGGTGATTGATATGTGAGGATTCAGCCATCCCTAGGCATGTGACCCCTGGGTTATATAAGAAACCTAGCTGAGCACAAGGCAGAATACCAGACAGCCATCAGTTTCTCTGCGGTTCCTGCCTTGGCTGCAGGATAAGGATAAGCCTAATGTGGCCCAAAGGATAAGCCTAATGAAGGGTTTCCTTCCCGAAATGCCACATAAAAGCAAACTAGGACCAGGAGTATTCACACAACCAGAACGGAATCATGTCAACTTGAATTCCTGCCCCTGAACGTCAAAGAAACTCATTCAAAACTGCCCAGACCTAAAAATCACCCAAGTGTCTAAAATTAATGAACTAATAAACCCACCAGGGTACACACAACAGAATTTCACACCAAGGAAGAGGCACATGAGGGAGCAGCGTGTGCCTAACCAGTGAGGCTTAGGTCCCATACATCAAGTTCCAGCTGAGACACAAGGGTGGATAGAGGTGGAACATGAAGGCCTCCGTGGAACCTGGAGCCACTCAAACCCAAGATGCCAGAAGAGCAGTCCCAAGCAAAGGCTGGGCCCAACCTGCAGCTACTTTACTTGCATGGAGTTTGTGTCCCATGCCTGGCAGCCGTGCATCCCTGCCTGAGTTTGTCTGCCCTGGCTCACTCACCTGCTGAGCCACAGAGACTGTGCCTCCTTCAACATGAAACAGCGTCTCTCCCCCAGTGTCTTCTTGAGTGGATTAATTGCATTTCTGGGAGTTGGAAAAATTGTGCTGCAGATGAAATATGAGTGCTGATTGCCTACCTAGGCCCATTCAAGAACCTTCCTCTGCTGTTATTAAGCGTGGAGGGCTTCAAGAGGCCCCACGCAGAGGTCTGAACTTATCCTTACCCTGGTGGGCACCTGCTGAACTAAGGGGCCCGACTCCTCACTCAGAGTGCCAATTAAGCTCTGATTGCAACCCCTGACGCCTGCCTCCTCTGAGGTAATCAAACCCCTCTCCCTACTCCTTTGGCAAACTGTAGCCCAGAACCAACAGGTGTGCCACGTGGGCAACATCAGCCTGCTGAGCCTCTAGAGCTGACTTCAGACTTCAGAGAGAAGGGGGGAGTGGAGAGGAATAGAGGAGAGACAGTGAGGAATGAGGGAAGCAGGCAGGGGTGGGAGGGAAGAGGAAGAGAGGTGAGAGGGGGAGGATGGGGAAAGCAGAGACAGGAAGGAAGAAGAGACAGAGAGAGGGAGCCAAGCAGCCTGCTCACAGAGGCTGCCTCCAGACTGTTTCTGAAGATTTAGACTGCCTGAATTCATGGGAAGATGTTGGTACCTGCCTCCTGTCACCAAGCCTGATAACTTGAGTTTATTCCCCAGGACCCACATGGTCAAAGGAAAGTATGTACTCCTGTAGATAAGTGGTTGTCTGACCTCTACACTCACATGGTGACATGCACATGCCACACACACACACACACACACACACACACACACACACACACACACACACACACACAATTCAATAAATTTAAAAAAGTCCTTCTCCATCTTTCAAGAAAGTCAGCTGTACCCCTCAGACATTCATTTTTAATCCTAAAATGCATATACTTGAAATGTGATGGCTTTTCAGATCCAGGCTCAATATTTGACAAAGATATAACCAAATAGACACTAAATGTGAGGATTAAAAGCTTCAAACATGACATTCTAGAAGTTTTCACAGGGACCATATCAGGTCCCATCTCCCTAGAGTCTGTGTGGTGAGAAACCCACTGTGAAGAGCTGAGTGTTTTCCTAGGGTGGCATAGACTGTCCTGTCAAGCTGCTGAAGAAAGAGGAGACTTTTTCTTTCCAAGAAGTCAAGTTCTAGAACATAATATCTCATGGTAAGTTTTACTGGCATAGTGAAGATAGCTCAGAAATAAGAAAGACCTGTACTTTCTGACTCAAGATGCAATTTAAACATGCACTATTGGGAAAAATCACTGGCTCTTTTCCCTGATCATGTGATCTGTGGGTGTTCCCAGGACTCTGCTGAGGTAAGAATACATCACAGGGGAAAGGGTGCAAACCAGAATGCAATGCACAGATCATATGGTCTCTATGCAGCACTGCGCAGGGGAAGTGTGCAAACCAGAGTGCATTGCACAGATCATGCAGTCTCTCCACAGCACTGCACAGGGGAAGTGAGCAAACCAGAGTGCATTGCACAGATCATGCAGTCTCTCCACAGCACTGCACAGGGGAAGTGTGCAAACCAGAGTGCATTGCACAGATCATGCAGTCTCTCCACAGCACTGCACAGGGGAAGTGTGCAAACCAGAGTGCATTGCACAGATCATGCAGTCTCTCCACAGCACTGCACAGGGGAAGTGTGCAAACCAGAGTGCATTGCACAGATCATGCAGTCTCTCCACAGCACTGCACAGGGGAAGTGTGCAAACCACAGTGCATTGCACAGATCATGCAGTTTCTCCACAGCACTGCACAGGGGAAGTGTGCAAACCACAGTGCATTGCACAGATCATGCAGTCTCTATGCAGCACTGCTTGTGCAACTATCAGAGATCTCACAATGAGCAAACAGTCCCTCACCAGCACCAGCCTCTCTCTCACACACAGGGTGGCCATCACCAGTTAATCAAGGCTCCCTTCCTGCTTAGCCTAAGAGCAGCCTCTGTTTTCTCAGGGGGTTGGGATGTAGATGCTTAGGAGTACAGTGCTTGCCTAGTACAGTGTTTTCTAGTTCCCTGATCCAGAAGGGAAAATTGTCATCATCATCATCATCCCAGTTTCCATCAATACTGGCCAGATATGAGCTGCCTGCCAAAGAACTGAGGAAATACATTTGCCCACCCTGAGGTGACACCGCTACCTGTGGAGGCTTCCTGCTGATGCAAACACTGCCAGGGAGGAAATCTGACATCTACAGGCTTAACAGATAAGCACTCTCAGGTCAGCTGCAGAATCCTTAAAGGGGGCGGCAAAGATTCAGGGCCTGGGATGACTAAGCAAGAAAGGAAGGCCTAATCCACAGAAAGCTACCTAGGTACAGAGACAGAGCACAGCTTCTTGAATGGCCCCTGCAGGATGGAACTGAAAAGGGAGGAGGGTGACAGAGGAGGGGCAGGAGGGTGGGGCAAACAAGCTTCTTCCTAATTTGACTGCTAACAGCCCAGAGCCTCCTAACCACACCTCTCTTCCCCACGTGAACCCACCTAACAGTGGGCTAAAGGCTTATGCATCATCTCAGTTGCTATGGAAACCTGTGGCCTCCTCCAGCAGAGACATCACTGTTTTAGTGAGCTAAACCAAGTAACTGTTTATACTATAAAGCCAGGACAGGAAGCCTGTGCTGAATGCCTCAGACTTATTTATTTATTTATTTGTTTATTTATGTTTACAGAGCTCTGGTGTTTTTGGGTTTTTTTTTTGTTGTTGTTGTTGTTTTTTAACAGGAGGATAGGAGGATGAAGGCTGTAGAGCAGAGGTCATTCAAGGGGACTTCACCCTTATTGCTGGGCTTCTGGATCCTGATCTAAAGCCCAGCTCACTTTGGCCCCACCCTCACTCAGGTCCAAAAAAAAAAAAAAAAAAAAAGACAACCAGGGAGGTGGTACTTAGAGCCAGTTAAAAGAAAAGCAAAGAAATTCCCTTTTTAAAGAAGGTGTTTCCCACCCCTCCAGAAGGAAGAGACAGGACCTTCCTTCCCCATCTTTTTGTCATCCAGATTCTTAAAACCAAGGCAGAATTTTGGCCTAGGTCACTCATCAAATGGTAGCAATATTATCTAATTCATATCTCGGATGGAAAACTGAATAAATAATGGAAAACTGAGTGGGTTAAAATTGTAGGATATCCATCAATGACTGTAGATGTCGGTAGCATTGGAGAAGATTCAACTCAAAAGGGATAAAAGCAGCTTGTGAGGTTAAGACCTGGTGTGTGGGGAGGGTGGGATGCCACAGGGGTGCCACAAGTGGCAGGGGCCGTGAGTGCCTGTACTTTATTTCATTCATCTGCTACATCCGGTTTTATTCACTTAAATAGATACATGGCTTGTGTAAAAGAGGAGGCAAAAGCATGCTGTCATGTTTAAAGAAGTGTAGCTTTAAAAAGCCTAGTAACAATAACAAGTTTTTGCACTGTAACAAATACTGTGACTGGCCTGGCTGTGGTGGCGCACACCTTTAATCCCAGAACTCTCTGTGAGTTCAAGACCAGCCTGGTCTACAAAGAGCTAGTTGCAGGACAGACGCCAAAGCCACAGAGAAACCCTGTCTCAAAAAAACAAAAAACAAAACACAAACAAACAAACAAACAAAATACTGTGACTGAATACACCCTTAGCCTCCCTTTACTTCACTGAATGCCAGAAACAAGAGAAACACAGACTCTGGGGGCATCATGTGGAAAGTGATTCCTCTCTGTTCCTTCCCCAGCATCATCATAGGTTCTGACCCTCGGTGTGCATTAATAGAGCCTTGGCTCTGGATTGCATATGCAGGGCTCAGACCTCACACAGGAAACCCAGAGAAAGCAGGCTGTTGCCAGGAAATGGTAAGGACACCGTGTGTGCTGCCCAGGTACAAGAGAAGGGGTAATACTGTGTTTGAACCTGAACTGTCCTCATGGTTTATGCCTTTAAACATTTGGGCCCCAGCTGGTGACACTGCTTTGATAGTTAACTTTCAGATGGTGGAGACTCACTGCAGGAAATTGTCACTGAGCGTGAACCTGAAGGTTTATGACCTGGTCTGACTTCCTGTCTGCATTCTGCCTCCTGACTGGATACAATGCAATCAGCCATCTCATGATCCTGCCGCCACACCTCCCCCACCACCCCCCACCCCCCGCCAAGGTGGGCTGTAGCCCCTCAAACTGATAAGATGTTAAATCAGACACAGATAGTCAATACAAGATTATGAAGAGGGCTCAAGGTGACCCCAAGATAACTTGACTCTGAATCTGCTACTTTCAACCTCTCTACAAGTCAATTGTCCTACAGACTCTTCCACAGAGGTGTTGGACATGGAGTAGACCTGGGCAACAGCACAAAGTGTCAGCCACAGTGAGGTACACAGATGCCCCCTTTGGGTTGAGCATCCCAGGCTTGTTGATCTCGGGCATGAAACCATGGTGCTGAACAGTATTGCAAGCTAAAGCGAAGAGGCAGTCTTAACAGGTGTGAAGCAGAGTGTGGCAGAGAGCTGGCTTCAGGATTGGACACTCTGTCGGGGCAAGAACATTACAGAAAAACTAAAGGAAGTTTCAGTGATGGGGGCAGTGCTTCTGTGTATGTGTTTGTCTTATTGGGTGATAAATAAAGTACTGTTTGGTCAATGAGGCAGCAAGTTAGGTGGGACTAGGAGTCAAGGAGGATTCTGGGAAATTTAGTAAAGAAGAAGTGATCCAGGCAGGAAGTGACATAGCGGGGAGACTCATAAGTAAGCAAGGACAAGAAGGAAGTCGCCCCTTTTCTCTTCTTCCTGGTCTCTGCTCTGGAGTCACCATGTGATCTGCCGGCAAGAGAAGGTGCCAGCAGAAGGTGTCTGATAAGTCTTATAAAATATATAGATTTATGATAATTAATATTGAACTAGCAGATGAGAAATCCTAGTCATTGGCCAAGCAGCATTCACACCTAATATAAAACTCTGTATGTTATTTGGGTGGCGGCCAGAACTTGGGCAGCCTGGCAGAAGGCGCCCACGTGGTGGCAGGGCTCGGGCGGCTTTGGAGTAAAGACTTACTGTAACATTTCAGAGTAAGAAAGGAGCATCTAGGTCAGGGATGGCCAACCCATGACCCACAGGCCACATGTGCCCTGAGATAACCATGAACAGTACTTAGCACATTTCTTAAGCATACTTAAAACAGTATGAGATTTTGTAAAAGGGGAAACTTGGTAGATGACAATGTTATGTCACAGTGTCACACAAAATAAACAGATGGATGCTCTCGAAATCTGCAGACCACATACTGGACACACCTGGACTTACTGTGTGGCCCCAGAGAGTTCTTTATCCAGTGTGGCCCAGAGACACCAAAAAGGTTGAACATCCCTGGGATATACACTGAAGCCTTCCATGCCTGGGATTTGAACATGCATATTTTTAAAATGAACAAAATATACATATTCATACACATTTTGAGGGTGTGTATATGAGCCACATATATACATAATGCATAATATACATCTATAATATGTATAATCTGAACATGCATATTTTGAAAATTGATTTTAAAAATACACATATTTGTATATATTTTGAAGGTGTATGTATGAGCTACAGCCCTCATACCCAGTAGGGGTGCAATCTATACCCCCCCCATGTGTGCTCCCTTCTTCCCTGTCTACACACTAACACATCCATCACTGATGCCAGTAGAGAAGCTGGAGGGAGGGGTCCCTTCTCAGGTACCCAGGCCCTTCCCAGTTATGAGGAATCTTTTGCATTTTGTGGCAGTCATCAGACTTACCAAACTCCATCTCTGAAGGTCAGAGGAAGATCATGATTACAGCAGTGAAGAGAATTGCCCTTTTCCCCAGAAAGTTGGACCAAGCATCATTCACTCTCCTTCCTGGAGTCTTTGGACCCTTGTACTGCCTTTGCCCTGCCATTTTCAATTGCTGATGGAAGCTAAATGGACAACAAAGTATGGATGGATGAAACGGAGGTGTCTATTCGTATCCATGTAGCTCACAGAAAGAGTGAACATCACATTTTATGCTAATGCAAACATAGTTGTTTTGTCTTGCAAAAGCCCACTTCAGGTACCAAGAAATGATAGTTAATAAGACAATAGAGAAAAATGTGGACACACACACACACATACACACACAGTAAGAGGAAAGCCCACAGGGCTCTGTGGCTCCACTGAAGTAGTGCAGGTGCCTGTATGAGTCACCACACATTGTAGATCACCTCAGTGATGCTCAGATAGATGCTGGAGCCAAATACAGGGAACTGCTTCCATAGCCTGCTCTGCACTGCCAAATAGCAGACCACTGCCATGCAAGTTTTCAGGGAAAGCAAGCTTTATGCAAATACATCACAACTAAGAAGGTTGCATAGATAGTATGCAAGGAAGTCAGAAGCCACCAGCAAAAGCTGTGCACACATCAGGCGAGTCAGGGGCTCTCCCATTTCAACTGACTGAAGACAGGAAGTCAGGAATCGTTTTTGCTCCGAGCAGTTCAGCTTGCATGTTGTCAGCTGATGTAACCCACTGCCTGGAGAACTCCCTGCTCTTTGGACTCCTTAACTAAGGGAACAAACCACTTGTGCACTCAGGATACTAGATCAGAAAGGTCTAAGAGATTACGCATGTACTTTTTAAAACGTTATCAATCTTTTACAGAGTTCTCTTAAACATTAATTCAAACAGAGGATATGGGCTGCTTTTGAAGTCTGGTTGGCTCTGGAGAGATATACTAGGAAATCATTGTTATTGCTGCTGTTGCTGCTGCTGCTGCTGCTACTGCTGCTGCTGCTGCTGGGGTTGTTGTGGGGAGAGTATGGAGGACTAATTACTCCCTAGGCTTCCAGACAGAAGACTTGCATACATAGTCAAAACCAAGAAACCACTATTTGAGGGGACAATTTTCCATGTGTTTCTCTGACTAACCTGACTTCAAGCAAAATCAAAAATGTCAGACAGTCTCCACTTGCCTTTAGAGAAGCTTGGGAATGTTTGCCAGCTTGTTCCCACCCTGAAGAGTGCCACAGAAAACCAACTGTTAACTCTTTTTAATGAATCCATATTTTTAGAGTTATTTCTCACTAAAAACCTCCATATAAGCTAAGCATGGTGGTGTACACCTTTAATCCCAGCACTCTGGAAGCAGAGACAAAAGGATCTCTGTGAGTTCAAGGCCAGCCTAGTCTAGTCTACATAGAGAGTTCTAGGATAACCAGGGCTATTTAGAGATACCCTGTCTCAAAAATAATAATAATAATAATAATAATAATAATAATAATAATAAACAAAACCTCCAATTACTGTTTTTAGATATCAAGTTGTTGCATTGCCCACAAAAAAAGAGAACTTTTAAGACTTTGAAAACTGAGTGATTATTGATTGACCCACAATAAGAGGCAAGAGCTGGGTTAACCAAAGCATTTAAATTCCTTTTTGTCCTCATTCCTGACTGCATTATTTATTTCTTGTTGCTGTGGCTCAATATCATGGTCAGAGTGGCTTTTAGAATTTACTTGGGGTTATGCTTCCAAGACAATAAGGGTTTATCATGGCGGGAGGTGTGGCAGCAGATAGCTGCTGCATAAAGCTGGCTGATCATATCTCAACTGCACCCAGGAAGCAGGGAAAAACCTGGGAGTGGGGTTACACTAGAAGCCTTCAGACCCTGCCTCCGGCTATACACTTTCTCCAGCAAGGATGTACCTCCTAAAAGTTGTGTAACTTCCCCAAACAGCTTCACCAACTGAGGACCAAGTGTTCACAAACCTAACCTGGGGGGACATCATACCAATGTAGTCAAATCCTAGAATCCTGCTCCTCCATAGTCATCATTAAACATTTCTATTTACAACTAATGGCATTACCTGTCACGACCCTCCCACCTACCCCACTCTTTCCATCTTCCTTCTCTTCAAATCTCTCGTGCAAGCTTGCTTCATTTGCCAAGGTCAACACTGTGTATAACTTGTCATATAGCCATACTTTTTGCTTCATCTTGGGATCAAGGCTAAAATATAAAAAGTAATAATGTCTAAGATAAGGTGGTTTGGGGTGGACAGAAGCTCAGTTGGCAAGGGCTTGCTGTGAAAGTATAAACACTGCAAACACCTGCATATCCTGCAGAACCTATGTAAAATAGCTAGCCATGGCCATATCCTGTAGAATCCATGTAAGAAAGCTAGTCACAGCCATGTGTACCTCTAACTCCTGATGTGGGAGGTGGAAACAGTGAATTCCTGGGCCCTGTTGACTAGTCAGTCTGGTCAAATCCATGAGCTAATCTGGGTTTGGTGAGAGGCCCTTTCTCAAAAACATGTAGCAGAGAAGACAACCGACACTTACGTCTGATCTTTGCGTGTTCACAGAGAAACAAATTCATAGCATTTTTAAGATGAAAAATAGATAATAAGGCAATAGTTGATTTCCTTTTTCCATGGCATTATAGATTTTCTTTTCCTGAAACATTTAATTATCTACTTACTATCATCTATATCTACTTATTGTCTATCATCTATCTATCTACCTGTCATCTATCAATCATCTATCCATGATGGGGAATGTTCTGCTATGTTTATGTTTCTTATTGGTTGTTGAATAAAGCACTGTTGGCCAATAGGGAAGCAAGATAAGTGGGACTAGGAGTTGAGGGGGATTCTGGGAAATGTAATAAAGAGAAGTCGAGAAGTCACCATGTGATCCAGGCAGGAAATGACATAGCAGGACAAAATCAGTATATAAGCAGGGACAAGCAGGAAATTGTTCTCTTCTTCTCTCTTCTCTGCAGAGACACTGAGAAGACACTATGTAGACTCCAAGGGAGTAAGAGGCCTGGACCTTTTCTCTGGTAAGATAAGGCTACCTGGGAATACATGGATTATCAGAAAATGGGTGAATAATTAATTAAGACTGAGCTAGCAAATAAGAAACCTTAGCCAAAGGCCAAATTATTTATAACTAATATAGAGTCTGCATGTTTCTTTGGAGCAGAGAAGGGCAGTGGGACCTAGCCGGGCCAGAGAAACATTCACATTACAATCCATCCATCTCTTATGTATTATCTATCAATTCTATCATCTATTATCTATCTATCATTCATACATCTATATATCTGTCTGGCAACATTTACTTTTATCAGGTACTTACCACCATTAATGTTTCAAACATGGTTTCCAATCTATGGAATCTCTTCTCTCTTTTCCCATCTTCCCAGAGCCTTGTGATCTAGAGTAACACCCTCCAGTTCTGTTTCAGAGGCAGCACCTTGATGGACCTTAAGTCTTTCTTTCTCAATTTACTCTTTATTTTCCTTCCTGGTACAAATTTTGAAATAATTTCCTCTTATATGCTGCTCAGGAAATAAAACAGCTGGATTATGGTATAATCTGTTTTAATATCCAAATCATTCTGTTGCCCATTCAGGTCTAAGTTGTAAATGACCTTGGAACTTGGGGAAAAAAAAAACATGACTTGTAAGATTGTGTCTGGTAAGAATCCTACAACAGTCTGATCTGGATCCCTTGTAGATAAAAAGCCCTTCTCTGGGTCCATGGGAATCTTCTAATTGATATAATCGAATCTCCATAAAAATATATCTCAGTGTGTTTTTTCCCATGCATTGTGACTAGATAGAAAGACTATGTCAGGAGCTCATGTGTATGTTCAGTCCTGGGGAAGTTTCTTCTAATGTTTCCTCAAAATAATATCCCCTTGTGTTCACTTTGTTCTCTTCCTGAAACATTCTGTTTATTATATTTCAGCCTTTTAAATAGATCTATGTTGCCTCCTCAGTACCTGGAAATACTCCAGCCCTCTGTTTAGTTGTTTTCAGCCCACTCAATAAATTTCCTCAACTTACCTTGTTAAACAGTCTGTTGAAGTTTTTACTTTGAAAAGAATCTACTTTTCTTTCCAATACATCTTTTATATTCTCTGGTAATCTTTTTTAAACATAGCATCCTGCTATACATTGTGAACTATACATTGTGAACTATATACTCCTAGGTCTTCCTGGTCATACCAATGAGAATTTTTTTTCACATGTAATTTTATTCCCTGAGTAGTTTGTCGCCTGGTAGTTTGCTTGTTATGTGATTTGGTTTTTCTTCTCATTGTAGACTTCCCTCAAATTTCTGTCCATCCCCATTGTCTCTTCACACCTTAAAACACGGAAACTGAATGACTGAGTTCTTTGTGTGGGTTCCACCCACACTGTGAGCAGGATAAAAACATGATGCATACTGAGCTGAGAGCATGCTGTGAACTCAACCCCTCTCAGACCATCCTGCTTCCTCAGACACTTTGTGTAGCTTCTCTTGTCAGGAATCCTTTGCTCTTTGCCTGAGGGATAAACATCTGCCTATTGGCTACTCTATGTTCAAAGGTTGTTAGGGAGCCCATCAGGGTTGACCCTCAAAGGTATCTGAGTTCAGAGGCCCCATAAGAATCTACAACACATGTGCAGAGGAGGAGTTGGGGGGGTCCTCCTAGTTACTTCCCCTGTCTGATCTTCCTCTGCTCATCAATGGTTATTACCCCACCCATTGTCATCTTTAGAAAGGACAGAAACCCACCCTGCTCCACCAGTTTCTCTCTGGTTCTCTTTGTGGCTGTGGGGGGATACATTTTTGTTTTCTCACTCTCCTTATAAATGTATCTTGATGAGAAGGCAAGATATAGAAGGAGGGAGAAAGGGGGCACATGTGCTCAGCTTGCCATTTGAACCACAGCCACCTCTAAGGCCACCCTGCTTCCTCACACACTTTGTTTAGCTTCTCCTGTCCAGACTAAATAAACTTTTGGAAGAAACCAATGCCTGCTAAAAGGATAAGATTTTTATGCACACAGTGTGCATGTGTGTGTGTGATCCAGCAAGATGCAATGAGCTCAATGTGATGAAATGAATTCTACTCTTGTCTGCATTTGTGGACATCTCCAGGCTTCCTCACTCTCCTCAAGGGGTGGAAACTCTGCCTTTCTGCCCTGCCAGAAGACAGGAGAGGTTTCTGAGAGAATGAACAGCTGCCCAGGCTCCCCCAAGGGGTCAGCATCCCCAGCCTGTGGAGAGTTTTGCAGCTTTGCTTTATTCATTTTTAATCAATCCTAAGCTACTTACAAAAGTGTGCAATTACTTTCTGCACTTGGAGTTGTAATAAGATTTAATGACTCCACTCGGATCCTCCAAGTGAGCATTGAGACTCTGACTCCTGGCTTAAAATTCAGCTTTGGCAACAGAGAGGGTGGGAGTGGAAGGCTTTTTGAGGTTTTTAGCTTAAATATGAGAGAATAGAACATCTCATCTTTCTTTTGTTTTGTATTTCAGGAAGAATTTTTTTGGGTCACAGCAGCCGAATAAAATCTAACAGGAAAAGTAGGCCATGTGAGCTTCTTTTTATTTTTGCTTTTTGCTTTTTTAATGTGTGGGGTTGGGCATGCAGTGGTTCATGTGTGGAGGTCACAGGACAACCTTGGTCAGTGGTCCTCAACTTCCACCTTGCATGAGACAAGGCCTCTTGTTTACTGCTGGTACTGTAGACTAGCTGGCTCCCAAGTTCCCAGGATTCTCCCATCCCTGTCTTCCAACCTGCTGAAAGAGCTTACAGATGGGTGCTGCCATGTGAAGCTTGTACATGGTCCTGTGGACAGAACTGAGGTCACACTTCTACAGCCAGTGATTCACTCACTAAGTCACCTCCCCAGCCCTGAACTCTCAGTTTAAGACATGTTACTGACTGTCTCACAAAGAGATGCCATTTTGTCCCTGGCAAGTCCTTACCTATTACCTCCCTCTGAGTGCTTCTAACAAAGCAAACCTCCCACCACTCCTGGAAGATGCTGGTTCAATAGTTGTAGAGTAAATAATTATGAATTCAATACATGTGGATGTAAGTCTTTCTTGTCAGCAACTGTCCAGAGCATCAGATGTCCTAACAGGACCCCCATGCATTCCAGACACCCAGAGGTGCTAAGAAGGTGCCTTCTCTTTGATAACACCAAGAAGCTGCAATGCCTGTGCTTATTGAGAGGGATCCCAGGTTCCCATGAGGCTAGTGCAAGCCATCCAGCCTAACTCTCTGCAGACAACAGAGAGCACACTTCACCACAACTCTGTTCAGCTTTCTATGGATTTTGCTGTTTAGGGTTGTGCCATGAATGACACACAGGAGCCTGACCCACCTGGGAAATGACTTCCTCATTCCAGGACTCAAAGAGGCCATGTGGACTGCCTGGATAAGGGAGAAGGCCCTGACATCACAAGGCCTAGTGACCACTGAGTCACTGTTCAGCCAGACAGTTCATGCTCTTTATGTAGAAATGAGGGAAGCAAGTAAGCTAGACATTGAAAGACAGATACCAAATGCCCCCTCATAGACATATGCACAAATAACACCCATGTGAATGTAAAACAGTGCTCATTAGAGTGTAAGGGTATCGGGAGGGAAGGTAAGAATAGAGTTATATAAGAGCAACCAAGATAGAGTTGGAGAGAAGTAACAAGCCAGAGTGCCTGTAGCACAGTGGGATTGCTGTGGTTCACAGTGTAGGATAAATTTCAGGACTAGATGAGAAGAACATCAAGTCTCCAACAATGGGATTGGAAACACTAGTTACCATATTTAAATAAGTTTATCTGAATAACATGTTGTACCTCATAAATATGTACAATTAAAATAATGATACAATAGGCCAGTAAGATGGCCCAGTGGGGAAAGGCACCTGCTACCAAGCTTAGCAATCTGAGTTCCATCCCCAGGGTGCACATGAGGGAAAGAGAGAACTGACTCCTACAAGTTGTCTCTGCTGTCCATATATGCACACTGTGTTGCAACCCCATCACCACCACCATGCAGCAATAATAACATGCAAAGTAAGCATTATATCTGTGTTATGATAAATCTTTCCGCCAAAAGCCACCTGAGCCCTACTGCCACGTGGGCAGTCTCTGCCAGCCGCCTGAGTTCTGCCCGCTGAGTTAGGGCCCAAATTAATGCACAGAGACTTGTATTAGGTACAAATGCTGCTTGGCCAATGACTAGGATTCTCATCTGTTAGCTCAGTCTTATTTATCATAAACCTATATATTTTATAAGACTTATCAGACGCTTTCCATTGGCGTCCTCACTTGCTGGTGGATCACATCGCACAGCTGGAAGAAGAGTGGAGGGGAAAAAGGGCCACTTCCTGTTTGTCCTTGCTTAAATATGAGTCTCCTTGCTATGTCACTTCCTGCCTGGATCACCACTTTTCTACTACATTTCCCAGAATCCTCTTTGACTCCTAGTCCCGTCTAACTTGCTGCCTCATTGGCCAAACAGTACTTTATTCAACAATCAATAAGATGGACATACACAGTACATTCCCCATGTCTGGACACTGAAAAATACTAAAATAATAATGCTAAAAACTAAAAGTTTAGGTGACACATTGTATCTCAAGGGAGGAAGAGTTTGTTTTAGTCCACAGTTCAAGATACAGTCCATTATGGAAGGGAGGTGGGGGCAGCAGGAGCTTGAAGCAGCTGGTCACATGACACCCACAGAAAACAGAATGATAAATGCTGCTACTGCTCAAACAGCTCAGGATTCCAGCCAGGGAATGGTGCTACCCGCAGTGAGTAGGCTTTTCCACCTTAATACAATAACCACACATGAATGCCCAGAACCCCACCTCTGCAATGCTTTTAGATTCTGTCAAGATGACATTTAACATTAACTAGTAGAGATAAGTACTTAAGTACAGTCTCTCCTCAAGCTCTGTCTTAGTTAATTTTAAAGTCACTGTGACTAAGAACACAACAGAAACAATTTAAGGAGAGGAGGGAATTAAATTGGCTCATGGTTCCAGAGGGTTCACTCCACAGTCATTTGGCCCCACACATTGGAACAGAACATCATGGCTGTGGAAGTATTTGCAGAACTATTCTCTACTTCTTGATAAAAATGAAGGAGAGGGAGTGGAGGGTGCTGAGAACTGCATGTAACATTCAAAGTCACAGCCACAATGACCTTCTGCCTCTAGGTCCTCCTCCCAAGGTTTCCAAAACCTCCCAACACAATGCCACTGGGTGGGGACCAAGTATTCAAAACGCCAATAGTTCATACTTAAACCACAGCAGGGCTCAGGGAGAACCTGTTCAGAAAACCTTGGATACCCACACCTCCAGATGCTCAGGTCCCATTTATAAAATCACATAGGTTTTACATGTAACCTAAGTACACCCCACATATACCTATAACGATATGTGGACATGATTGATGTACTAGATTATTTACAAAGTCATCTATATTCAGTAAAGATCCAATTTCTGTTGAGGATTTTCTTTCCGCATTTGGTTGTATCCTCAAATGTAGAAGCCATGGTGTGGAGGGCTGACTACTGTATCAAGAAATAGACCAAAGACAGAGGAGAAAGCCTCAGACTAAGGAGAGGAAAGCTCAATGGCAGATGTCCCCATGGATCCTGCAGGTCTGTTGTGCCTACCTCACTGAAAGGACAGCCAGGGATAAGAGGTCAAAAGCTCTTGTGAGAGAGTTCCTCCAGGTGCTAGGCAGACCTGACATCTCCTCAACATAGGTACAATCCAATAGTACCCTGGGAAGTGAGCGTGGCAGGAAAGACAGGGAGACAGAAATCAGATTCTAGGACAAAACTACGGCTACTGAGGGATGGGTTGGAACAGTGGCCATCTGAGCTGAAGGGTCTGTCTGTCTTTCATTTCTATGATCAACAATTTACCAGGAATTACTGGCCTCTCAGATAATTTATCTTTGCTCTGTGGGCAACTGCCCACCAAATGCACAATTTCCAGAAACCCTTCAGGGTGCTTGAGTCTCAGTTACTGTGCTCAAAGCAAAACCACCTACGTGGAAAAATAAGTCATGCAGAACAGTTACTCAGTCCATTTGGGCACTAAGTGTGGCCTAAACGGTGGGGAGAAGGCAGAATGTTTCTTCAAAGGCTGCTACTGGGTTCCTGCAATGGCTTCCTAACTAAGAATTGCAGACTCACACAACCCAGGAAACTTCTCTCTACCAAAACTGTGAATACTCCAGCCACCCATATTGACTCATTTATGCTCGATGCAGATTCCCCTCTCACATTAGAGACTTAATAACTTAGCATCTCACTAAGAGAACATTGGCACAGCAGGAAAACTCATGAGAAAGAAGGAAGGCTTTCGAGGTTTGTTCAGACTAGGGCCTCAGGCCAGGTCAACATGCCCAAGGTCCTGGAGTTGGCAGATTTGAGCATCTCCTCTAGCATTGCAGTTTAGGCTGCTCTCTGTGGTACACGGATGCAACTGCTATTATGCCTCTATTTGACAGGTGACCCAACTGAGGGAGGAGGATGTGAAATACACAAAGCTGATCCCTGAGACAGCCAGGGCTCACACCCGGAGTTCTACAGCAACAAATCATTTGAAGATGAATTTTTAAACTTTTACAGGCAATTTATCAAATGACATCAAACACATGGGAATAAACCTGACAAAATCTGTGCAGGACTGCCATGGTGAGTGCTAAGATGCATTACTAAAATGTGAAAGGGGGCCTGAAGGAATGGAGGAATAAATTGTTATTATAAATGGAAAAGCTAAATATTTGGATAACTTTTCACCCCAGATGATCTGTACACTTGGCAAATACTGACTAAAATACCAACGGAAGTGTTTGCGTGTGTGTGTGTGTGTGTGTGTGTGTGTGTGTGTGTGTGTATGTGTGTTTAATGTGTATATGTTTGTGTGTATATGTATATCATGTATATGTGCATATGTCATGTACATTTGTGTGTGTTTGTGTATATATTTGTATGTATATGTGTAATGTGTGTATGTGCATATGTATTTATGTACATTTGTGTGTGCTTATGTGTATTATTTTTATGTATATGTGTTCTGTGTATATGTGCATATATATATATATATTTGTGTGTGTTTATATGTATTGTGTGAGGTGTGTGTGTGTGTGTGTGTGTGTGTGTGTGTGTGTGTGTGTGTGTGAATCAACAAAGTGACCATGAGCTCTATCTTCAGATGTAAGAATCTAGCACAGCAAAGACAATCTGGATTAAAACAGCTAGAGGACTACATACATCACCACATCCCTATATAAAAGTTCCACTAATTTTGAATTGGCTCACAGCTGATAGCAGAGACAGGGGAGTCTGGAAACTGATACACATTTGTAGTCTCCTGATTATAACATAGGTGCCAACTCCGATTATAACATAGGTACCAGCACACCAACAAAATGGAGAAAGGGTGAATCTTTAAAAATCGTATGGAAGGAATTATATATCAATCCAATCCAATCCAGGGAGACACAAACCTTGAATTTACATCACACACAATCTTTAATTGAAGATGGAGAGTTGAGAAATTTAAACCTTTAAGTATTATGGAAGAACATATGAGAAGGTCTTCCTGGCTTTAAAATAGAGCAGCATTTCCTTATTTCTGACCCAAAAGAAACTGACTACACAAGAAAGAATTGCTGCCTGTTATTTCATTAAAATCAGAGACTTCAGCTAGGTGGTGGTGGCACACATCTTTAATGCCAGCACTCGAGAGGCAGAGGCAAGCAGAAGTCTGTGAGTTCGAGGCCAGCCTGGTCTACAAAGCTACACAGAGAACCCCTGTCTCGAAAAACAAAATAAATTTTTAAAAAATCAGAGACTTCATATTTGTCAAAATAAACTGCTTTTAAAGAGTTGAAAATGGGATAAAGAAAAAGCCTAGGCAGTGGAGTGTTTGCCATGCCAGCATGTGGACCTGAGTTCAATGCCCAGAATCAACATCTTAAAAGTCAAGTGTGGTTGCAAACACTTTTAGTCCTAGTACTGGGGAGTCTGAGACAGGCAGACCCTTGGGACTTGGCTAGCAAACCAGCCGAGTCCCAAGGCAATGAGAGATCCTATTTCAATGGGGGAAAAGCCAAGCAGAAAGCCCCTAGAGAGTAAAAATGACACCCAAGTTTGGCTTTTGCCTCCACAGGGTTGGTTGGTAGATTGACTATGTAACTGCACAGTATACAATTACTATGGGATGATATAGTAAATTGAGCACAGGAAATAGTTATTTACTGCAGGTCTCAGAAAGATTTCACTTATTTCTAATTACACAAAACTGCAAATATAATCAATGGAGTTTAAGCAATGTGGTTATTACCTCTTGGGAAACACTCAAGCAAGGCCACAAGAATTAAGAAGAATAGTCAAACATAACACCTAATCACCAATAAGGCTAGTGATCCAGGAACTGACCCAAAGGAAATAAAAATCTGTGAACTGACAGAAAAAAAGACTTCAATAAACTCAATGGGATGGAAAAAACATCCCACAAGAAGGCACTGAAATGAAAAACCAGGGAAACCAAATAATAAGGATAATAAACAGTGAACATGAAGCAAGAGTCAAACAGAAATCGTAGAGCAGAAGACTACAATGAAAGACCCTCAAAAGTTCCATCAACAGCAGCAACAGCTGACTTCGTCCTGAAGAAAGAACCAGCCAAACACAAAGGACTGGGAAGGCGCAGGTAGAAACTGTGCTAACACATATTGGAACTACGACGCTGCTAAAAACTGCACACAACAATGGAACTCTCAGAAGCTAAGGAAGATCACAGGAAAACAGCCCATATCTCAAGAGGGATTTGGACATTCTTATCCATGAAATGCAGAACATCCTAGGCAAGATAAATTCAAAGATACCCAAGACACATTATAAGCAAACTTGGGTGGGGTAGGAACCAAAGGCAAAGAGAATTTTGAAAGCAACAAGAAACGAACCACTAGTCACATTAGAAGTAAATTATAGCTGGGCATTGGTAGTGCATGCCTTTAATCCCAGCACTTGGGAGGCAGAGGCAGGCGGATCTCTGTAAGTTCGAGACCAGCCTGGTCTACAAGAGTTAGTTTCAGGACAGCCTCCAAAGCCACAGAGAAAACCTGTCTTGAAAAACCAAAAAAACAAAAACAAAAACAAAACAAAAAACCCAAAAAAACAAAACAAACAAAAAAAAACAAACTAAACTCTATGAGGCTATCAGCAAATTTCTCAGCTGGGGGTTCCTGCAAAGTTCTGGAAGAAAATGATATGTCCTGTTTAACAGAAAAAAAAAAAAAAGAATATCATGTCAGCAAAACTATCCTTCAGGATTGAAAGAGGCATTTTACCATAAAACCAAAAGATAAAATTAATTTATCAAAACCAGAACTGCCTTAGGAGTCACTCTGTGTGTGTGTGAGAGAGAGAGAGAGAGAGAGAGAGAGAGAGAGAGAGAGAGAGAAGATCTCTCATTGAACTTACCAATTAGTCTAGGTTTCCTGCCAATGAACCCTGGGGAGCCTCACATCCCCCCTTGCCCATTGCTGAGGTTATAGAGATGTGCTGCCACACTTGTGTGTACATGGGCACCAGGGATCTGAACTCAGGTCCCCAGGTTTGCACAATAAATGTTTTGTTGCCCTAGCCATGAAACTATTCTTAAATCTGAGATATCACCCAACTGCCAGGTTTGCACCGGGGAAGATGACTAGCACAAAAGGAAAGGTGACCCACAGAACGGGAGAAAATATTTACAAACCTTGAATTTGATAAGGCACTGATGTCTGAAATTAAAAACTAACAACTCAGTAAGAGACCAGCAATGGGCAGACACAGTCTGCTAACAGGTAAATGAAAAGGTGCCCAAATTGCTGTCACTGGGGTGTAAAAACCAAAGCCACAGTGGGACACTGTATTCATTTAATTTCTGCTGCTGTGATAAAATACCCTAACAAAAAGCAACTTGAGAAAGAAGGGGTTTGTTCTGCTTACAGCTCCTGAGAGATAGAACCCATCATGATGAAGAAGGCCTAGCAACAGGCGGGGGAAGCTTGCAACCAGGAGCGGAGGATGGCTGGTGACATTTTTCATACCATACAGGAAGCAGAGAGACAAAGAACAGAAGTGGGGCAAGACTATAAACCCCAAAATTCCACCCCCAGTGACAAACCTCCTCCAGCAAGCCTGAGCCTCCTGAAGGTTCCATAACCTCCCCAAACAGCTTCATCATCTGAGGGCAAGTGTTCAAACACCTGAGCCTATGGGGGCATTTCTCATTCAGACCACTGGTTACCATCCTACACCTCAGGATGCTGTTACCAAGGAGATGAAAGGTGTGGACAGTGAGGTGGAAAAATTAGATCCTTTATACTTTATGGGCAATTTAAAGTGTTGTGTTCTTTGTGGAAAATAGAATAGTTCCTGCAAACATTATAAACAGCCTATGGTATGACTCAGAGAATCCCACTCCTACATTTACACAGAAAGTTGTACTTCTCAGCTGTGTCTGCCACCCATCCCTATTGGCATCAAGGCAGCTGTAGGATGGCTCAAGTGTAGAAGCTGCCAGAGTGCTTGTCAACAAAAGACTTGATAAAGAAAATATGAAATGGGGGCCAGTGAGATGGCTCAGGGGATAATGGTGCCTGCTGCCAATCCTGCTGAACTAAGTTTGATCCCGAGGGCATACATAATGAAAGGAGAGAACCAACTCCTACAAGTTGTCATCTGACTTCCACATGTGCGCCATGGAACACAAGTGACACACACACACACATACACACACACACACACACACACACACAAATAAATGTAATAGAAAAGAAAACATGAGGTGCATTCTATGTATTGCACAGATGAAATGTTATCATCCATTAGAAAAAGGAAATATTGTCATTTGTGATACCAGATGAAGGAGGGGGATGATCTTCTAACTGTAGCAAGCCAGAGAGACAAACACTGATCAGTGGATTACCACATGCAAAGCCCTAAGCTCTCTACTATACTCCACACCGAAAAAACAAAAGCCAGCTATTGCACAATGCCATTTACAAATAGAATTTAAGCAGGCGAGTCATATAAACAGCAAGTAGAGCAGAGGTTCTGGGGGCTAGAGGATAGGGGCACTGAGGAAAGACTGGTGGAAGAGTCCCAACTTGTAGTTATAGTCTGGATGGGTTCTCAGAAGCTAATGACAACAGATGACTACAGTACAAGTAACGGCCATCTTGTCCTGAAATTGGCAGAGCACAACTGAAACACTCTCACCACAAACAACAATGGGTATGCTAATTAGCACAGCCATTAATTGCTTCTCATTCTATGCCAAGGTTAGACAATCATGGTGTAAACCTTAGGATAGCCATTTTTTAATTTATTTATTTTTATTTTATGTGCATTGGAGTATTGCCTGCATATGTGTCTGTGTGAAGGTGCCAAATCCCCTGGAACTGGAGTTACAGACGGTTGTGAGCTGCCATGTTGGTGCTGGGAATTGAATCCAGATCTTCTGGAAGAGCAGCCAGTGCTCTGAGCTATCTCTCTGGCACAGTACATCTATTTTTAAATTATTTTCTTTTTAATTATGAATGTGATGAATGAGAAATGCCCCTAATGTGGAATGTCCAATTCACCCCGTTTCATGTTTCCAGTAAGAGGGGACCTCTCAGCTTCCTTCTCCTGCCACTTGCTTCCATGTCTCTGCCTGCCATGATGGACTTGTATTCCTATAAAAACACAAGCCAAAATAAAGTTGTCTTTGGTCACGGTATTTTACCATAGCAACAGAAAACATCAAATGCATATATACATGTTTGTATCTGTGTACATGTATGGGCTGGTGCTCACAGAGTCCAGAAAAGGACATTGGATCCCCCTGGATCTGGAGTTACAGGCAGTTGTTTGAAACCAAGTTGGGACTCTTCCACATGTGGGTGTTTGAAACCAAACTCAGGTCTCCTGCGAGAGCAACCAGTGCTCTTAACCACTGAGCCATCTCTCTCTCAAATCCCAATAAACCAAATTTTTGTTCCCCTTTTATAGCTCAGGTAAGCTGGGACATAATGGCTAAGGCTTTACCACACAATCACAGACATTCATATCTGTCTTCACACCTACTTTGCAGAAGACATACAGTAAACTTCTTAAAGGCAGTGACTCCTAAATGAGCTGCTGTCGGCGGCAGAGAGGGGTTTCCTGGCACTATAGCTCGTGAATCTGACTGCTCTTACCACCCTTCCTTGTGTTCTCTGACCTCTTCCACCAGCAGGAACCCAAAGGAAGCACACAGTGGAGATATCTCAGTGGCAAAGCATCCGCAGAATTGTCTACTAATGTAGGCAGTGGGTAGAACAGTCTCTCCAAAGGTCTGTGGAGAGCCTAACCCCTATTCCAGATACTGACTGTATCTGAAAAAAAAATATTTGCAGACATGATAAGTCATGGTAAATTCACACTGGGTTCACATGGCCTAAATCCAAACACAGATGGAAAAGTGTCAACAATCTCCACCTTCCTGTACAGAGATTATGAACCCTGGCTTTCTAAGTGTTTCTCCACAAATTGAACACAAGAAAACACCTGGGCCTAGACTATTTACAAAGAAAAAAGATTCATTCAGTTCACAGTTTTGGAGGGCCAAGGCACAACTCCAGCAACCCAGGCCAACACCCCATAGTGGCATTAAAGCATTGCAGGGCAGAAAAGGAAGCTCCCAACCCCATCCCACTGCAGAAGGGGCCCAATCTCAGGGTGTGGTCTTACTTGCTGACTTCAGGAGGGCATCAACTCCTTCCCAGGGACCACCTTATGACCTGACTGGGCTCCCACTGGGCTCCACCTCTTAACCAGGGTCACCACCTCTCACACTGCCACACAAGGGACCACACTCTTCTAACCATTGTCATGTGAAGAACAAAAGTCTGGAGAGACTCAGTATTGCCACAGACCTAGGACTTGCTCCCATCACCACTATACTTTTGTGATTAGCTGAGTTTAAAAAAAAAAAATGCTTCAACTCAGTAGTGTGAGCCCTCCAGGTGAAGGAATATGGTAACAAGCTGAACCTCACACAGAATCAAGGGAGAGGAAATCACCCTCTTCACATGTGATCAAGCAGCCACAGGATCCTGGCTGAGCAAACCCTTACTCAAGATTTGACTCCCTAGGGAAGGAGCAGGAGGAGTGGAGCCAGGATGTAGGGAGAGGGGAGCCTAGGCTTCACATTTCAGAATGGGGTATGCCTTGCAGAAATCACACTGCTGTCATATCACACACCTAACAAGGCACAATGACTGACTCTTCCCTGAGAGGTCAGTCCTCGCATTCACAAAATTAGAGAAAATCTGAGGATATAACAACACAGCCAATTGTCTTGCTGTCCAGAGTGACAGGGGCCAGTGCCAGGAGTCAGCTTCCTGAAGAAGGATGTTCTAATTGCATGTCTAGCAGACTCCTAACTAGGACAGCACCTCTAGGTGCCTGGGGAACTCAGGCATTTTAATTGCCCACACTGGTGTTTATCTGACATAGTTGGTCTGGCTCAGAGCCCTTTTAAAACAGTCTCATTTGACCACAAATCATGTTCAGGGGTGGGGGGAGCCAACTGTGTCACCCGCCCTCCTTAAGGCAGCGGCATTATTTTATAATGTTTGATATTTAAATTTTAATGAAGGTGGGAGGAAGATGGACTCTGCACACGGGGGAGGTGAGTAGCATGAACCTATTCCAGAATAAACAGGTCAGCTGGAAGGTAGGGGAGGCTTGGGGACTCCAGAGTCTAGGAGTGCACCTGCAGGTGGGCAAATGAGCCTTGCCTGGAAGCCAGTGTTCAGAAGGGAAAATGGCTTCAAGATCACAGAAGAAAGACTTGGGCGGGTCATTTCTCTCCTGGGCTCAGGACCCAGGCTCCCCTGCACAGCTCTGCAGCCTCTGCAGCTCTCCTGTGGTGAAGCTTCCTTGCTCTGCAGATGCAGTATGGAGCCATGCTTCTTCCCCACCTGCTGGCAGTTTCTTGAAATGCAGGGTACACCTGGCCATAAGCAGGCTTCCTCATCCCTCAAAATTCCACCCTACTTCTCCTCCTGTAGAAAGCAAAATGTGACCCCAGGAAACAGCCCCCTCTGCCAGATATTTCACAGCTGGTCCTTCTCTTTCACAACCGTGTCTAAATCTCCGTGGTTCTGAGTTGTACACAGAACAGGGGATTGTGGGATGGGTGGGTGGGGAATGTTTTGTGATGTTCACTGCTGGGATTCCTCTTTCAATGTTTCATTTTTTTAAATAGCATGATACAGTGTGATGCTCCTGCTCGGGTGTACAATGTGTGCTGATCGAATCTAACTCCCTTTATGAAGCCTGTCTTTTCTTTTTTATTTTAATCTTATTTTACTTTATAGGTTTATTGTACACAGTATGCCTATATGTATGCTCACATGTGTGCTGTATGCATGTTCAAATGTGTGTGGGGACATGTGTGTCTGGGTACAAGTACACATGTATGCACACACATCTGAAGACCAGATGTCATCCTTAACAATGCCCTTGGAGGCCCCAGGGATCCGGTCCCCTGGTGCTGATGTTACAGGCTGTTGTAAGCCACCTGACATGGATGTTGAGAACCAAAGTTAGGTCTTCTGCAAGAATAAACCATGCTCTTAGCCACATTTTATGTTGAGGTGGCATTTCCCACTTATGCCCAGAGTTGGTCTAGCTAGCCAACTCACTGGAGGCTCCCCTGTCTCCACATTCCATGTGTTGGGCTTAAAGAACAGCCATAATTTGCATGGGTGCTTTCACTAGTTAAGCAAGCTTTACTGGATGAGCCATATCTGGCCCCAGAGTTGACTTCCCAGCTTGTATACAAAACAGGACACAGACAGAACTTGTCTTTCTGTGTCTGGCTTATTTCATTTAACAAATGCCTTTCAGCTCCATCCTGTTTGCTACAAATGACAGTGACAGGGCTGCATAGCTGCATTCTTTTCATGTCTGAATAATTCCATTATGGGTCACAATATTTTTGTTGTTTTTTTGAGACAGGGTTTCACTGTATAATCCTAGCTGTTCTGGAACTCACTTTGTAGACCAGGTGGGCCTTGAACTCACTGAGATCATCCTGCCTCTGCCTCCCAAGTTCTGGGATTAAAGGCATGTGTCACCACCACCTAGTGGGTTGCAATTTCTTCATCCATGTATTAGTTACTGTTGTCAACAGTACAGCAATGGCCATAGGTGTGCATGTGTCTCCTGCACAGACTGATTACATCACCCCCCTGTACTTGTAGGGGCGGAAATGCTGGGCTGCATATACAAAGGATCTATTTCTAGTTTTCCTGAGGAGGCTCCATAGTGTTCTCCATAATGATGACTATATTAGTTTACCTTTCTCTTGATAGCGTTTGAGAGTCCATTTTCCTTGATACCCCAGCTAGCATTCATTATTTTTTTCAACAGCCACTATGTCTATGGTAATTTTGAATGTAAATTGATGGGGGACGTCCTTCTGTATATGTGTTTCTCTTATTGGCTGATGAATAAAACACTGTTTGGCCAATAAAGGCAGGAAGATAGTCAGAACTAGGAGATAAGGTGAATTCTGGGAAAGGTAGACAGAGAGAAGCACCTCAGAGAGACGCCATGTAGCTGCCTAAGGAGTAACAGGACCAGGCATTCTCCAGTAAGCCAAGACCACATGGAAATACATAGATTTATAGAAATGGGTTGATAATTAAGACAGAGCTAGCTAATAAGAAGCCCTAGCCATCGGCCAACAATTTTGTGATTAATATAGCATCTGTGTGTTTATTTGGGTCTAAACAGTGAAGGAACCTTGCTGGAAGAACTTCTGCCTATAATAAATCCCATTCAAGTCCAGAACTGTTCATACTTTCTCTGGAGAGTCTGTAAGGAATTTTATGTCCCGAAATCTCCCTATTTTTGACACTGAAGGGGGTTTTCTCACTTGAAGGGAGCTGGTGGGAGTCAGGGGTGTTCTGGTCCCACTTCCACCCCTCAGATTAGCAGCTGTGATTTCTATAAACAACAGGGCTGGGGAGGGTTGCAAATGAGCCAAGAACAGGTCACCCCACTTCTCAGATTCACTGAATCTTCTGAACAAGACACACAGAGCTATGAATCACGGCTAGTCTCCTATCCTGTCTCCTGACCAAGAAGTGAATGGATCAGTGATCTCAGAGGAAGGCCCAGCCAGGGGCATGGAAAGAAGCTTTGGCTGAACCTGTCTGCCAAGAATGTCTCAGGGACAAAAAGAGGCAAAGGAAACTGGACAGAATGGGAGATTATAAATCAGTAGCCGCTTCCACTGATCCCTAAGCTGGCTCCATGTACCATCAGGGTGACACCCAAGGCCAACATCACCAGCTGCACTCAGAAGCACCTGAGCTTTGCAGGAAGATGAAACAGTGGCTTCCCTGTGCTTCTCAGGAGTGTTGAGCAGATGACCTTTGCTTCTTGCTCCCTGTTGGCCGGTGAGGACTTGCATGAGGCAGAGGGCTGGCAAGCAGTCTCTTCTTTGTCCTTCTGAGAAACCCTGACTCTGCACAAAGTTCTGGGGGTTTCCTCATCTGCTCTGCTGGTATAGATTCTCCCAGGCAGCCTCATGACCTTCCTATTTCACATTGCCCTCATTTCCAAGAGGGCAGAAAGAGACTCGCTCTGCCAACAAAGGGGCAGGAAGCAGTCCTTTATCCAACAAGTCATTTTCACACCCAGGCTTGTGGGACTGAGATCCTGTGCTGCCTCTGGGACACAAGTTACAAGAGATGGGGCTGGCAAGATGCCTCAGTGGTTAAGAACACTTGCTGCTCTAACAGAGGACCAGAGTTCAGTTCCCAATACCTGCCTTAGATGGCTCACAACCACTTATAATGCCACTTACAGGGGATCCAGCACCCTCTATGGCCTCCCCAGGCACCTACATGCCATGTGTACACACACACACACACACACACACACCATGTTTTTACAAAGATACAAGAGACGATAGTGACCACTCATCTGACATTTGACATATGCACACTAACTGCTACTAAACACTTCATACACTTAGTCATTTGATTCTTAATGATTTCAATGGAGGAGTTACCAATGTTGTCTCCATTCACCTTAATATACATGGCATCCCAGAGCCACAAAGCTACTAAGGCCTGGAAGAAGACCTATGATCCAGCTCTGATGACCCAAGGGCAAAAGGTATCTATTGACTATCTGCTCACCCAGTCCCAGGACATCCCTGCAAGCAGTAATGAAGCAGTACTTGCATGTGCTGAACTCCCTAGCTCCCAACCCACAGGCAGATGTGAATCTATTCTTAGGGTCTGTTGGGTCCATGAACTGAAAAGATTACTCTTCCTTTGTTTTCTAGGGTGTTTTGGGGGCATCTGCAGAGACTGTGATGACTTGTAAGAGGTTACAGCACTCAGGATCATTCTCTGTGCTGTTTCTTATATTGCTGACATTACTGATGGGCATGGCCCAGTCAGTAAAGTAATGCCTTTGCAAGATGAGGACCTGAGTTCAATGCCTGAAACCCACATAACAATGCTGGGCATGGTGACACACACGTGTAAGCCCTGTGATGAGAAGTCAGGAGGGTGCTGTGTCACAGGCCAGACCATCTTGCATCTGCACATACATGTACAGGGTACACACACACACACACACACACACACACACACACACACACACACACACACACAATATATGAGAGAGAAAATGTTAAAGAGATGAATGGAATCATAGGAGAGGAAAGAGAGAGAGCACACAGAATTAGCCCCTGAGCAAACAATAGCAAGCCCATGCTCCTGCCCCAAACATGGTCCTTGGTTTCCTCCCAGCACTTTGATCCATTTAAACACGGCCCTCCTGACTGGCTAGAGCAGACCTTGAATTTGAATTGTACTAGAAATATCCAAGGCTCATATTCCATGTTGAAAATGACCAGATTTGACTGTAGTCATTTTTGGACATAACAATGAATCAGCAAGATTGGAAGCTGGCAAAGCCCACCACAGGGGAACCAGGCAGAAGCACAAATGCAATTTGCTTCCTGCATTACTCGCAATAAACAGTCTTTTATATCATCATGTAACATCTAAAAATAGTTCATTTTAAATTTTGAGCCCTTGTACATGATGAAAGGAGACTGCATAAAAGCCAGTTATTCATTTATTCTCTGCATTAAAGGCTTCGACAGTAAGAGCCCAATTAACGAAACAGACCAGTGGGAAATTACACACACTGCTTTTTGTTTATTATCAAGAGACGCTGTGCTCATATCTGCAAGGAGATTATGCGCATGACTTACATAACTCACACACGTGAAATGTCTACTCTCTTTGAACTTAGGGCACTCCAAAATGACCATGCAGGAAATAACTGAAGGTGAGACCCGATTTCAGAAAGATAGCCTTGCTATGCCGTTCACAGCCGAGAGTGACATTTCCTGGCACCATGCCCAGGGCCAATGCCACAGCCATGGGCAGAGAGATTTTCAAAGACATGGTTCCCAGGCACCAAGATTTTCACTTGGGAATTTGCATTTTCAGTCCTGTGTTGACCCACATTGCCGCCATGTGCATGCGTATCTAAAACTTAAATAAAATTACATTTTATGATTATATGGATAAGGACCCCAGGTCTAAGGGCTTGTACCAACTAGTTAGGACAACCCTAAGCCTTGACCTCTTTTCCTGGCACAGGAGATAGTTTACAACCTCATCTCTAAGATATCTTCAGCTTTTGTTACTAGATGACTTCTCAAAGACACTGGAGTCATTCCCAGGAGACCCCACAACTAATAACTAATAGGGATTCCACCTGGCCCTGGGCATACCAATCTGTAATCTGAATGTTCTGGTCTCCACATGCATAGTCCATCATCCTGTGTGATTTTGCTGATAAGCTATTTGCTCACCAGCTGGGAAATAGTCAGAATAGAGCAAACCACTTGGCTGGAGTGAGCCTGCTGACGCTCAGTGTCCCCTTCTCCAAAAATCCAGAAACCCAGATGGCTCTCTGCTCCATGTCACTCATGACTGTGTCATCTTGTGAGCTGACCATACTCCATCTCTTCTTAGAGGAATAAATGTCTGCAGAAACTAATGCTAGGGAGAGGACAATGCTCCTTCCCCCTGGGAGACAGGGCAGATCATCCTAAAGAACAAAGTGATAATTTCACAGACCTTGGCTCTCTCACTTTTCCATGGGCTAACTTACCTACCACTACCACTGAAGACCTGGTTAATGGAGGCCTCATCTGTCCTTTGAGAATATCAAAGTCCTATCTACTCCCTGACCTTATTATGTCTACAAGTGCCAGAAGTTGATCGCATACATATAATAGGACTCATATTCCCACAGAACATGAATGGTTGACTAACTGGGCCAGTTCCCAAGTATGAATAGGGATTTGGGAGTGTGAGCCAAATAAACCCTCTCATCCCTAACTTGCTTCTTGGTCAGCAATGGAAACCCTAACATACCTATGAAATGAATGCTTGCATTCTATCATCCAGTCTCCTCACCTGCTGCTCTTCGGAGTCCACGTCAACAGTGATAGTCCTAAACTAAACCTAAGTATAGAGATCTGTTTACAATTAAACATGGTCTTTCAAGTTACTTCAGTTAAATTTCTACAACTTCAAACAATAAAAACGTTTAACCAAAAAGAAAAAAAAAAAAACAAGTGGACATAGGTTATGCAGCTAACAATTCCCATGACAAGCTAGGCTGTCCTCTGGGAGTGGCACCTAGTGTTCCCAGCAAACTACAAAAATCACATGAACAGTAAAACAAAATACTCAAGATCACCATATTAAAAGCAGAAAGGCTTGTTTTCATTCACAATGTCAGACATTAGGCCCACAGTTGCTTGGACCAATCTCTTTTGGGTATGTATGGCCCACTGTGATGTTAGCGTGTTGTGGAGGAAGTTGCTCACCTCATGGAAGCCAGGGAGCAGGGCAATAGAGCAAGGGGCAAGGATCCCAATATCACCATCAAGGGCAGGCCATTTATGACCTGACCTCCTTCCACTAAAGGTTTCACCACCCTACAACAGCACCACAGGCTGCAGACCAGGCCTTCAGTGTGTATGATTGTGGGGTACATTTAACACCCCAGGCATCAAAAAGAAAGACTTTTCTTTCAATGTACTTGCAAAGTACAAATTATGGTTTACTGATTAATGGCTAATTAGATTCTAAGGAATTTTTAGCAAAACACACATGTCTTTTGCCTGTTTGCTCATAGCAGTCAGACCAAAGCTGACATCTAACCATGAGCCCAGTAACCATTTCACACCAACATTGAATAGAGCAAGTTCTTCTTCAGGATTATACTGCTTTTAGCTTTGTTGTGCATGCTTGCCAGTGACTCAGGATTCAATGTGTGAGCTTGGCCAGTGTGACAAGGGTGAGGCCTCCATTTTACCATCCATGAGCTGGCTCTGGACCTAAATAAAGTCTCTACTTCACCTCTGATGGACTTGAGGGAGGGATCAGAGTATGATTACATTATTTGATGTACTTCCTTGATCTGATTATTGGAACAGTGGGAAACTGTCTTTTCAGAGCTGCAGTCGAAGCCAGCTGACTTGCCCACTTTTTGTACTTGAGAGGGGGAGTGTGGATTAAGAAAGGCTAGATAAAGACATTAAAGGAAAAGATAGAGACACAGGATAGAGTCAGGAGGAAAATTCAGTCAATACTGAACTCCCTGAGTTTTTTTTTTTCCATTCTTAAATACTTAACCAAAAAGGGGAACATGGTATCATGTATATGGATCAAACAGACTTTTCTTCCGCAAGTCTCCAAGGATTCGGTAACTACACCTTATATTTAATTTCTCACTATCTGGCCTTGAGGGTCAAGAGTAACCACACCTCACATCGAATCTGTTGTTATTTGGATAAGACACCCAAGGCCAAGATCAAACATTCTAGTAGCCATGCCTTTGACCTTTAGGTCTTATGACTTACTAAGGAGACAGTTTTTAACATTCTGGCCTTTAGTCAAGATGGAGTGGAGCCATCTTTATGGGCCCTGACATGGACCAGGAAAATGCATCTTGAATGTACCTTCTGGTGGCAAGCCCAGATAAAAGGACACGGAAGAAGGCAAGTTATTGCTTTTTTGCCTGCTTGTCCTTACTCTGACAAGTTCATTTTCCTATTCTGGTATCAAAACCCACCTCTTATGATTCCAACATAGACTGAAGACCAACAACTCCCAAGGAATCTTCCAGGGCTCCAGGACCAGACTGGGACTGCAGAAACATCCAGTCTTATGGGCCAAACAACTACCAGATTCTTGACCTCTCTGGTGTGAAACAGACTTTTTTTGAACTACACAGCTTATAGCCTGTGAATCACTCTAATAAATCCCCTTTTACAATATATGTTCATTCTATCAGCTCTGTTCTTTTACAGAACCCTGACTGATACACACACATGTAAACATTCATGTATGTACATATATATGTCTATGCAGGTGTGTGTGTGTGTGTGTGTGTGTGTGTGTGTGTATTCTTGGATCTGACTCTGAGTACACCAACTTGTCCAATGTCAAATGAAAATGAAGATATCAGATGTTTTCTGAACACAATCACTGTGCATGGAGGTGAATGAAAATTAACTCAGTCTTCAATTGGAATGAGAGGCAGGGCAAGGGCCATGAACGCAGAGATGAGCCAGGCAGGTCTCCCAGGCAGTGGATGGATGCTCACAGCTGCATCAGCAAGGAGGAAGCAGCAATTGAGGTGAAAATAAGATCATGTGGGGATTCCAAATTCCATGAGAAATACAACGTTCCTAAAGCTGAAAACACACACAGCGTGGATTATAAATACGCAGCTATTATCCACAGCTCTGTACAAAGTGTGTTATTATCTAGATTATTAAACTAGTGGCTTAGATGTAACCATTATGAAATGATTGCAGAGGAGGAAGATTGAGGAGCGGGGCTAATTAAGGCAGAGTGTGGGAGCCTGGGGGAAGTCAAGGCCAGATCCAGGCCCAGGACTCCCGTGGCCATGTTTTGGACTGTGAAAGTATAAAACAAAGAAGGTGTTTCAAACCCACATACAATGTTCGTATATCACCCTCTATAATTACAGTAGGTACATTCAATAGGTGTCTGAAAAACTGTGTTTCAGTAATTCTTCTAAGCAAATTAAATCATGCCTTGAATGCAAAAAGGGAGATATAATGCAGAGAATATTGTAAACTACAAAATATCATTTATTAGTGACAATTAGGCCCCCATAGCTGATGGCAACCATAGATATGGTTTGATGACAAAAATTGCAGTGTAAATGATAACAGCAATAAAATAAAAGTGAGTGACCTTGTAAGTGAAGAGTTCTCACACAAAACATTTTCCGTGTGTGTGTGCATGTGTGTGTGTGTGTGTGTGTGTGTGTGTGTGTGTGTGTGTGTGTGTGTGTGTATGTGTGTGTGTGTGGTCTGTGTGTGTAGGCCAGAGATTGATGTCTGTCTTTCTTGATCACTCCCCATTTTATATAATGAGCCAAGGTCTCACACTTGAAACAAGCTCTTGTTTGATTCAGTTAGTCTAGTTAGGTAGTTTGTTTCAAGAATGCCCAGTCTCCTCCTCCATGTTCTGGGATTTCTGAGTCGTGACACCTGCCTGCACTTGCATGGGTGCTTGAAAGCTGAGCTCTAGTTCTCATATATGTGCAGTAAGCACTTTATCCACTAACCCATCTCCCCATCCCATAATTCACATTTGTTTTTTTCTAACCAGAAACTTACTCCTGTGCTTCTCAGGGATACACACTGTTATCCCAGCTGAGGCAAGAAGACAGAAAGTCCAAGGTCTGCCTGGGATACATAGCATCACTTTGACTAAACATGAATTTTCCAAATGCCCACAAGCAGGGCAATGGTGACAGAGTATGAAGCCCTAAGTTTAACCCTGAGTACCACAAAATGATAATAAGATAAAATATTAGCAGGGCAAAGGTTCCCTATCCTTGAGGGGCCAAGGTATGAAGACTACAGAGTTGAAGCTAGCCAGAAGCACTCTAGACTACAGAAGAGCTCCAGGCCATCCTTGGCTATAAAGAAAGATCCTGTCTCAAAACAACAAAAATAAGAATAATTTAAAAAGATAAAAGAAAAGTAAATACGACCTGAGCTCTCACATGTAGGAACTGGAGCCCCTAAAAAGCTTGTCCCAACAACTTCATTAACTTCTTTGCCCATGGGAAGCCAAAACTGAACACATGTGCAAAAGAAAGAGACAACACCAAGACACAGGCCACTAGCTGGATATAAGCAGATCAAACTGTGGAAGACTGGGCAACTAGGAGACATTGACATCATTATCATGTGCCAGACTGTCACTGATGCAGCCTTCCTGGAAAAGCTGGAGGACTCAAACCCCTAAAAATCAGTGCTGAGGCCCAAAATCTTGTATATTCATTGAGTGTGGGATCATTGGGTGTGAGGAAGCCTTTTGCCATCTATAAATGCCTGCAGCACAGGCTCTGTTGAAACCAAGGTCCTAGGTCCAAAAAGATAGAAGCAGAATAGAAGCCCTACCATCCACTTCTCAGCCAGGTGCTAGTCACAGATGACAGCCTTAGGAAGATCCAGGGCCTCCTGTGTTGCTGCAGCCAGCCAGCCACAGGCAGACAGGTGCTCACTGTCCTCTTCTCACTCTCTCAGCTTGGACATGTTGCTGAGATGTTATCAGCTGGCCTGGGTACCACCACGGCCTCCACAAAACACCAAGCACAGTGAGTCTGTACTTGCCCTATCTGGACACTAGAAATGACTAAAAAAGGAGAAGAATTCCATTCAAAGTGGAACATTTGCTAAAAAATACATTTGCTGAAAACCATCAGCAGATCTCGACTAAATAATCGGAGGAAGGTTGGCCATCGTGTGAGACACTCAGAGGCTGCCGGAGCCCTGGACATTAGAGAAAAACTGACACTAGAGCTCTAAATACAACAATTATACATACATACATATATACGTGTGTGTGTGTGTGTGTGTGTGTGTGTGTGTGTGTGTGTGTGTGTAACCAGACTGGAATATGGAAAGGATGAAAACATACACTGTGCTTGTGCCCACACTCCAAAGCGTAGAATAATATTCTCTGTTTGGAGAATAAGTTGGTCCCTGAAAACAATCCATGTTTGACTGGAGGTTTCTAAAGGACCAGGGTTTGGGGAAAAGCTTAACCAAGTGCTTGTGCTATAATCATGAGAACCTTGGTGTGAGCCCCCAAAACCACATATAAAAGATGGTGTGGTGGCACACAGCCATATTGCCAGCACTGGGGAGGTGAAGACAAGTGGGTACCCTGGTGAGTTTCAGACAAGACCCTGTCTCAAAACAATAATGCAACAATGGCTGAGGAATAACACCTGAGGCTGGCCTCTGGCCTTCATACGCACATACACCCACACGCATTTACACATACACACAAGAAAACAAAGCCACCTCATTACATGATATAAATTGCCAATACATGCACATGTCAATACATACATTGATAGCCCCTTTCCACAATCTTGCCTAAATTCATCCAAGAACATGACCACATGAGAGCTTGCAGCCTGGATAAGGACCAAGGACATAGCTGGTCCCAGTGCCACCCTTTTCTTCATCTGTGAGCAGCTGTCATCTCCACATTAGTCATACTTTCCAGCAGGAATTCCAGCAGGAGAAGTGCAAGATCAGTTACATGTTAACTACAAATGTACAGCATGCTGTACATGCTGCCACAACATACCTAGTATAATTGCCTCATACTGATGGCATGACTTGCCCCATTCTTCCCAACAGAATGTAATTGCCCCATCTAATTTCTTCACCATCCTCTAGGCATGAATGCTCACCAGGCCCCAGCCAAGCCTGCAAGCACTCCACACACAGCCACTCTGAGCTTCTTCCACAGCCTCCAGAAAAGGTCATGAAGATGCCCAGGGTGAGTACAGGGATCTCCAACCTCAGCAGGGTAGGGGAATGCCTGGGTTCATATGTAAGGAGCAGGAAAGGGAGTGGTTTGGGGTCTTTGTCCCCACCCCCATCTCCAGGGCAATAATCACATCCATCACTCCCACTTTGACAATCAGAAAATTGAGACATTGTCATGGACACAAGAATTTTAGGCAAGGGACATTCATTCTCCCCAAGACTTTTCTTGGCAGATAGAAAAGCCAAGATGTCAGTGAAGCCCCACATACTCGGCACCTTTCCAGGAAGCCATCTTTGGTCTCTCTATCCTGGTTCCAGGGTTTCTGCCCCAGATCACTGTCCCCAGCTTCCAGCTCGGGCTGTCACACTTACAACCTATTTTCTTCAACCCTCCCCAAGGCCAAAGCCCTGACTTAGTCACCTTCTCTGGTCACTCACTTGTTTCAGAATTCTTCCTCCCCAGCACTATGTCCAATATGACCCAGCCTTCTCCACATTTTTTTCTTCCCCATACAGAACACAGAACGTGGCATTCCACATAATAGGCGTGCTCATGTGTCACCTTGTCTGTTCTGTTTTATGCTAGGAGGGTTTGGGCTGCAGCTGCATATTCAGTACCTTGGAGAGCACCCATGCCCAAGCAGTGCTTTTGCCATGGGTGAGTTTCTTCCACACCTGTGAGCTCCAGCACCAGGTTCTCTCTCTACTTGTCCTTTAATTGTGGGTTTCTCCCACCAACTCTTACAGGCAAAAGAAGTGTGCCACACACACACACACACACACACACACACACACACACACAGAGAGAGAGAGAGAGAGAGAGAGAGAGAGAGAGAGAGAGAGCTTAGGCATTCTATGTGCTTTAGATATGGGGACAGATGGATGGATGGATGGGTGGACCCATTAGATGGGCTTAAATTATGTCTAGGGCTATGGCCTGGATTCAATATGGAAATTGTTTTGTGTTTAGAAGTTAATTCATCCATCATCTCAGTGGGGTATACAGATACTATCTATGCTGACCACAGATGAAATGATACTTAAAAAGAAGTCCTTGGGTTGGCACATCCCATTTTCTTCTAGGTTGTAATTAGCCCTGAAATCCCTTCCAGTCTGCAAAGCCTTTTATTACTCTGCAATTCTATCTGCCTCCTTCTCCTGCCTTAAACAATAGGTGTGGTGTCCTGGAGACATTCACCAATAGCCACCCTCAAGTACCACCCCAACCTGTGCCAGAAAACACAAAAGGCCCAAGTCAAGTCAATCCCCGCCCAAACCTAAATGGCATACAACAGGGAAGTAGGCTTGAGCCCACCCACTTTCTCCTGGCCTCGTTCCTGATTTCCCTCAGCCCTGGAGAGGTTCTTAGAGCCCCAACCCAGCATTCATCCCTGTGGATAATTTAGCTACCATTGCTCTATTTATGTCACAAATTTCTCGATAATTTAGGGGTTTCCAGCAAAATCTTAACAGTCTTAACTTTCCCTGGCCTAAAAAGAAATAAAGAGGGAGAAGGTAGGGAGGAAGGAGATTGAGGAGGAGGGAGAAAAGGAGTGGGGATGACAGAGGAAGCAGGACAAAGAGGAGAGACTGAGCAATGCACTAGACTGTATGTTATTTGAAGAGGAAGGGGAAAGTAAAGAAAACACAATGCAGGTACTATGGCGCATGGTGGGTAACACTAATGCTAGATGCATTTGTATTAGAATTACAGTGTTTTCCGTTTAGAGACATGAGACAAGTTAATTGCATAGTTACCACGAAATAAACTACGTGGCAATTACACAGTAACTCCTTTAGAAACTGTGGTAATTACACTGAACTGAGCATTCTAAAATAGACTTAAGGTACCAAGTTCACACACAAGGAGATGCTCAACCTGAGCCTGGGCCTCTCCAGGAGAATGCAGCTCAGGCAACAACTTCTGGTGCCAATTTTTAAAAGATGGTGTATTTATAAATATAGACTATACCTAGGAAGGGCCCTTAGTGCAAGATGTCTTTTCAGCCAATGACAGAGAGAACTCAGGGATGGGGGACCAGGCAAGAAGGGAGCTGATAGCAATGCCTTGTCTGAAGGTGACAGTTCTCAGGAAAAATGTTAGCAGTAGGGTTTGAGAGGGAGTGGAGTATGCTGGCTTAAAATTTGCATGTCTATGGTGCTTGAAAGGACTCTGTAGAGCAGTGAGTGGGGACAGTATATTTTGTACCTAGCCTCAGTTTTCTTAGGAATTAAAGGCATGTGAAACAACCATTCCCCCAGAGGATATAAAGCAGCTACCTTGGTCTTCCTGCTTCTTCTGACTTGTTATTCAGCCAACCTGGAAAATATGGGAGGGTGTGAAATATGAATCAGGAGGGGAAGCCAACCCCAAGAAATTTGAAAGAAGATAAAGAGTCAGAGCTGCTGGAGCCCTGGGAACTGAGCAAAGGGTGGTATTTTGAGGCTACTTCCTGACCAGGGTGAAGTCTTGCCTATCATAGGGGTTACCCTTCCAGAAGAAGCAGGGTACAGATTGGCAACAGCCCTCAATATTTCCTCGGGCATGAGTCAGCTTTCTCCCCACATTCCAGACAGGATCCAGGAGCATGGTGAAGCCCTGCATTCTTTCTTCATTCCCAGGTCTGGGAATTGGCCACAACCCAGGATGGAGACAACGTCAGGGCTGGATTTAGCACTGGCTGCCAAGGCCTTTGTGAATTTAATTTTAGAGGCATCGCTCTGCAGAGCTGATGCCAAGCTATGGCTGATGAGCACCAGAGGAAGAAATGAGATTAGAATGGGTGAAACCAGATGGAATGGACATGGACAGGGTGAGGTTCTCATAGCCTTTCATTTAGACTTTGTTTGTGCAGGCCATCTGGCTCCAAACAAGTTGGAAAATGGGTCTAGTGCTAAACCTTTACCTAAGTTCTGGCTTACCTCACAGGGAGATACTAAGTCCATTATTTACAGAGTTATGGGCATGCCCACTGAGCCATGAAGTGGAGCACTGTGTCCTACTTTATGGTCATAGTCCCTAGTGATGAACTTCCTCCGATGACACCACACTTCTTCCCAAGCCTCCCAGAACAGCACCACTGTCTAGGACCAAGTATTCAAGCACCTGAAACCAAGGGGGTACATCTCATTTAAACTGTTAGTTGTGTTACCTTCCCCATCTTCAGAGGTGAGCAGAAGACATGGAGCCACCGAGGATTCCAACGCCCAATGTGCACACTGGAAGACCTGGGTTACAGAATACATGAAGGTCTATATGAAGGTCAAACACACATCCACTATGATGAGCTGGTCCAGGTTGGTCTCAATAGTGCCCCATCTTAGCCTGGCACAGACCTGCCTATGGGATGTGGGTGACCAAGGCTGCCTCCTGGAGCAGAGACCAGGAAATGAGTTGTTTCCAAGCTTCCCCAGTTTCATAGACTTGAGACCTGTCACACATTGGAGCATGTGTTGAGCCCTAAGCCAAGTATTAGATTGAACAGGTCTGAAGGAGACCCCTTCATGCTGTTATAATCTCTAAGCATATAGCAATATAGCAACAACTCTAGAATGTTTCCTAAGTCTGTATTGAAGATATTTTTTTGGAAAGGGTCTCACTATGACTCCAGACTGTCCAGAAACTCTCCCTTTAGTTCAGGCTGGTGTCAGGTTCACAGAGACCCCCTTGCCTATGCCTCTGGAGTGCTAGGATTAAAGATGTGGACCACCACACCCTGTTGTCACACTCTTTATAGCAACTTTGATCTTTGTGTGGTAACCTTCAAAAAGAAGAGTTCTTCTTGGGCAAGATGGCTCTGCAGATGAAAACTGTAAGCAAACGTTTCTAGAAGAATCACATTTTTACACTGAGTCTTCTGCAAGGCTGATTAATGGGTTAGACTGGAGAGGTTGGGACATTGCAAGTCCAAGCTGAAGTTTCTCTTGGGCTCTCCTCGGCTCCCTTACTGGTTATTCCTTGCCCATATCTATCTAACCTAACATCTCTGTTACTAACATTTTGTAATGTGTTAACTTAGTGGACCTTCCACAGCTAACAACCCCAGGTTAAGAATGTCATCAGCTCGAACTAAGGTCTGCAGTAGAGAGTCCCAGCTTCACTAAAACCTGCCAGCCTGATGCCCCCACTGGTGTATTTGGAGAGTGCCTCAATTTATGGCTTTCCGTGTTCTACTACTATAAAAACCCTCCTCCCATTGGAACATGAACTTTGCTAACCTGAATCTGTGGCCCTGTCCATTATAATTCTTATTTGGCTCAGAACAGAGTGCCTTATCTCCTTTCAGGGAAGAGTTGTGCTTCTGAATCCATGAAGCATTTGCTCAGCCAATCCCTGGGACCCACATGAAGGGAGGAGAAGAGAACCACAGCTAGAGAACGGAACTCTGGCTTCCCGTGGGTCCACAGTGCCCATGTCCACACATGCAGACACGCACTCATTATAAACAGTTGCTAGAGGAGCTGGTTGCTTTTCAAGTTCTAAGTGTTATGGAATGCTCATTTTTGGGTGGTGGATAAAATACTAATTCCAGTTGATGAGGTCAGCTCAGATTCATGTTTCTAGTTCTAGATGTGAGCCCTCAGCTCCTGCTCTTGCCCCATTCTGCCATCATGGATACCAACCCTCTAGAACCATAAACCCAAATAAACTCTTTCTTCTATAAGTTTTATCATAGTGTTTTATCACAGCGATAGGAAAAATAACTAAAACAGCACCTCCCTAGAAGGCTTACAATGAGGGCTCTGAGAATACCATTTAGTGGGATGGACTATGAGTTCTAGTGACCCCTGACCCTGTAACCATGGTTGTAGACACAGGATCTTCAGTGCAGGCGGGGGGGGGGGGGAGGACTGAGATGCACAGCTGGAGGCAGACAGCAGGAACAAAGCTTCCATGCTAGAGATGAGCATCCATCTGCTCCCAGAGTGGGTCATGGCATTGCTCAGAGGTGGTGGGGGATGTCCTTCTGAATATGTTTCTCTTATTGGTTGAGGAATAAAACAGTGATTGGCCAGTAGCCAGGCAGGCAGTATAGGTGGGGTTACCAGAGGAGGAGAAGGCTGGGGAGAGGAGGCAGAGAGAGGCCCCCAAGGAGACACCATATAGCAGAGGATGGAGTAACAGGTCCAGACCCTTCTCTGTTAGGATAAAACCACATGGATTAATAAAAATGGGTAGATAATTAAGAGAGAGCTAGCCAATAGGAAGCCCAAGTCATCGGCCAAATATATATATATATATTGGTTTTTTGAGACACGGTTTCTCTGTGTAGCTTTGGAGGCTGTCCTGGCACTCTCTCTGGAGACCAGGCTGGCCCCGAACTCACAGAGATCCGCCTGCCTCTGCCTCCCGAGTGCTGGGATTAAAGGTGTGTGCCACCAACGCCTGGCCCAGTTTATAATTAATATAAGCCTCTGTATATTTATTTGGGACTAAGGGCGGCAGGACCAAGCAGAACAAGAAACTCCAGCCTACACAGAGGGGTATTTGCCCCTTTGCTGCCCTTGAAGGAACAACTAGATATCAGCTGATAGTAACCCACTTTTGCAAAGACACACCTTTAAGAAAGGGCCTTTAAGAAAGGGAAGCCTGGGAAATGTGCACACCACACACACACACACACACACACACACACACACACACACACACACACACACAGAATACATCTTTTTTGCTCTCTAGTTCTCCACTTTTTCCTCTCAATGACAACTGTAATAAAATTTGAAAAGCACAAAAACATTAGGAAGTTGCAGCCCAGGTGGCATTGCAGGGTACAGACTTCAGGTCTGCAAGGATTTCTTAAACACACATGCACTGGGGACAGCGTCTCTGTGTGGACAGTTTCCATAATGTCATTCCATGAGATCCAGTTCAACAAAAGCACGAGGCTCAGTGTTCTTTGTGTGACATGGACACGGGCTCTCCCCTCCCACATCTCCCAAATGACTGTGGTTGTTGTGTTTAGGATGATTTTTATTTATATGTCTGTCAGGGGGCAGCTGCCCAGAGAAGAACATTAAACTCTCTGGATCTGGAGTTAGAGCTGTTGTGAGCCTCCTGACATGGGTGCTGGGAAATGAATCCAGAAAAACAGCAAGTCCTCTTAATTACTGAGCCAGCGCTCCAGCCACTGCAAGAAACTGTTTTCAATTCTACATGTGTTTTTGGTGCCTAAGAGTCTGTTGGCTGAGGGGGGTTTACTTCTGTGTCCTCTTACTCTATTCCTTGTGACTCTGTGTTTATGTCAGTACCCTGTGTCTGTAAATCAATCTGCTGAAGACTGAATTTGAAGACTGAAACTAAGTTCCCATCACTCAGCCTGTACAAAACCCAACTCCAAATGGATCAAAGATCACTGTAGGACCTGGATCCCTGCAATTGCTAGAGGAACTGAGAGAGAAACTGTTATAGGTATTGACTCCCTGCATAGAAGTCCTGTAGCTCAAGAAACAAAGCCAAGAATTAACAGGATGGGGCACATTACCATGAAGAGCATAGGCAGAGGTTGAAGAGATGGCTCAGGGGTCAAGAGCCCTGGCTGCTCTTGCAGAGGACCTGGGTTCAGTCCCCAGCACACACATGGAGGTTCATAGCCACCTATAACTTCATCACCCTGTTCTAGCTTCCACGGGCACTGCATGAACAAAGTGCCCAGAAATACATGAGGTACCCACACACATAAAATAAAGTTAATTTTTTTAAAGTCTTAAAGCAAAAGAAGCAGCTAGTGAAGGGTCTACAGATTTGGAGTGAGTTTCCGCAATTCACCTGAAGAAGATGACTGTCTGGAATATATAAAGAGCTCAGAAAATGCAGCAAAGAATGTGAAAACAGAAAATGGGCAAGGGCCCTAAGAGAATGTTCCCAAAGAGCCACAAACAGCCAGCAAGCATAGGGAGAAACACTCCCCAGCCTCAGCTAGAAAGGAATTAACCACATGGGGGTCCACCTCACCCCAGTCAGAGTACTATCAGAACAACTGCAAACACTGGTGGGAATGTGGGGGAAAGAACCCTTACACTCTGCTGTGGGGTGTCCATTGGTGCACCAGTTGTGAGACTCATTATGGAAACTAAAAATAATAGGATACCATACAGTCCAGCCAGAATACTGGTAGAGATGTATACATGCCATTAATACACCTGCACACCATGTTTATTGCTGCACTGCTCACAAAAGCCATGTTATGGAATTAGCCTAGCTCAGGTCAGTGGACAAACAGAGAAAATGTGGGATAGAGACTGTTGTTATTTAAGAAAAGTGAGGCTTGAGAGAAAGACACCATGTGACAGGGTTCAAGCAGAGGGTTTTTTTAAAAAAAAAAAAATAAGGGAAAGGGGTCATAAAAGGGGGAAAGAGGAGACCAGCAGGAACAGCAAGAGAGAGGAGAAAGGAAAGAGAGAGGGGAAAGAGGAGAGGGGGAGGGAGAGGGAGAGAGAGGAATAGACAGAGAGGAAGAGAAAGAAAGGAAGAAAGAAAGAAAGAAAGAAAGAAAGAAAAAGAGGGGGACGAGAGGTGGGCAGGGCCCCTTTAAAAGGGAACATAGTGAATGTACACAGGTGGTGCTCTTAGTGGCTGCAGCTAAGGGCGTGTCCTGTCAGAACCCTGAGGACAGACCGGTACAGATGCCTGAACACTAACAGACAATGGGGTACTATTCAGCTATCAAGAAGAATTAACTCTTGTCATCCACAGATGGCTGGAACTAGAGTAGTTCATCACAGTCAAGATAAGCCAAATATAAAGAAACAAACAAACAAACAAAATAACAACCAACAACAACAACAAAACAGGCTTTCCCCTCATACAGGAGAGCTCCTAAGAACTGGTGGGGGTGGAGGATGGAGAGGAGGGGAGGGAGAGAAGGGGGAGTATATGGTCAATGAGAACTGTGTGCACACATAGAAGTGATACCACCACCTGGTGCGTACAATTTGATACAATAATTTTACACACATGTACCTGTGTTTGTCGGGGGAGGGGGGTCCTGCACACATGTGCTCCTGTCTGTGGAGACCTGAGGCCAGGCTCATGTGTCCTGGGGTGCATCTATCTTGCTTTTGGAAACAGGGTCTCTCACTGGACAGTGAGCCCCAGGGATCATCGCCTGTGCAAGGCTGGAACTCCAAGAGCAGGCTGCCATACCCTGAGGCTCAAACCCAAGCGATCATGTTTGCACAGTCAGCACTTGCTACCTGAGCTGCCTCTCTGGCCCTAAATGAAAAACAAGGACATGAATACATTTTAAAATTTGGAAAGAATATTAAACTCTTATAATTTTATGTCATGTGGATTTTTTTTTCCTCTTTGGGATTTTGGGGCTTGGATTACAAAACTACAACCCAGAACCATTCAGTAGGTGGGGCCTGCCTCCCTGAGAATTCTGGCTCCTCCTCCCAGGGCCTGTACAGCCTGGAGTAATGAACCCTCAAAGGGTGACTGCTGCAACTGGTATCCAGGCATTCTGCCCAGTGAAGGGGCCCTGGCTGTGCTGGGGGAGAGTGGACAGTGGAATCACACTGGCTCCTCCCGAGCATCTATGCAGGAGGCTCAGTGTCCCCACAACACCACAGACCTGAGCCCAGGCTCTCAGGAGTCCAGCTCCATCTGCTCCCAGAGCTCAGCTGCCTTATTGCCTGCCTTTCGGTTGCTTAGTAACAAGATCACCTAATTATTCTACTAAGAGGTCAAAGAAATGCCAGTAACCCATTGCCTAGACCAGGAAGTCAAATGGCATAGCCTTTAATTTGCATAAAGAAGGTTCTTTTCAGTTAGAGGTAGGAGGGAAGAAGGTGGAGGGTCTGAAAGTTCAGCCTGCATTTGCTGATATCTGATCTGGATGGCCTGGCTGAGCAGCAAAGGTCAGCAGCAGCCAATTGCAGAAACTGCAGTAGAGTTCTGCTCTTTCTAATTCCTAGGCTCGTTCATAGACAAGGAGTAGATAATGTCTTGTTCCTGTTGAGGCTTCCTAAGGTCCTAGGTGATTTCTGATTTCGTAGGCTTAGACTGGGGGCCCTCACATTTGTGTTGGGAGGGATATTTTTGTTTTTCATAACTAACTCAATTTTGTCTGCCTAGGGCCACAGTTGACGGGTTTTATTTTCTGAACACCACGCCTATTAGTATTTTGAAATTGAGTACCATATTGTGTCTGCAAGGAGCCATTCAACTGCCTTCCAGGTGACAATGTCCCCAAGTATTGGCTCCGAACCCTGAGCTGAGCAGGCTGGAAGGGGAGGGAGAATTATCGCTTTTCGATTAGAATGCATGAAATAACTTCATGCTACAGATAGGTTGTCTGCCTCTGGGACTGGCTATGTGAAACCAGCTTTTGTCTTCAAAGCCGCCTAGCCCCCTCCCTGAGCAGTTCTGCAAGAGTTGGTCCTCTGCTGCCCTCTGGTGGCAGTGAGGGCTGATGACCTCTGAAATTTTTCCAGCTGAGTATTTTAAATCTTTAAAGACGCTTCACGCGGAAGTGGAGGGGGGATGGATAAAGATAGCACGCCGCAATTGTTTTTAATACCACTGAACTGTGCAGTTCTTAAAATCAGGGTCCATTAAAACTGAAAAACATCTGGCTAATGACATCAAGTGACATAAGGACACCTTGAGTTCCCTTGCACCTCTCTGAACACTTCTCTGCTGACCTGGACTCCTGAGAGACCACCTTGATACCCGGTTGGGGGCGGGGGTCCTGGGGCAGGAAGGATCCCAGGGCCTTTGAGAGCTGACAAGACCTCAGTCACAGGCCAAGACTGTAGAGCCCTCTGGTCATCCCACCTGTCTCCCCACTGACCCCAGAATGAAGAGGCATTCGAGGGCCCATCCCATTTATTGTTGTTCTATTGTTTTATTGTTAAGGTTCAAAAAGGAAATCAGGAAGTTGAGGAAAAGGACAGAGGCCTTTGTTGCACCACCAACCAGGCTCCCAGATCTCAGTGGGAAGTCAGGATACTTCTTGATCTATGCAGGGAGTAAGTCTGTGCATCCCACAGCCACCCAGGAAGTCTGTTGTGGGGTGTGTTCTTGCTCTGCATAGACCTTTAACACAGGTGCGTGTGTGTGCGTGCGAGCGTGTGTGTGTGTGTGTGTGTGTGTGTGTAAACCTTTAATATATGTTATCTACATATGTATATAGTATATATATATATAAACCTTTAATATATATGTATGTGCTAAAAGGGGGATAAACTACCAAACCATATCTTTATGTCTTCACTGAAACCTGTGTTATAAATTCTAAATTTAAGCTCATTTTCTTCACGTGCAGCATAACTTGTTCTTTTCAGAGAAAACAAACAAAAAAACAAAGGGCCATCTTAAAAAAAAAAAATCCAAGCAGAAAGACATGGGGGACACAAGAAATTTAACAAGGTGGTGTGGCAAAGTCATGTCTCCTGTGGTGGTGGGAGCTGCAGGACAGCATGGAACAGGCTCAGTCAGAGATTCCCTGATGCACAGATGATGCAGCCTAGCCCCCAGGCCCAAAGTATCTTGCAGAGATAGGTCAGAGCCACCCATGTCAGCCCTGGAACCTGTCCAGTTTTCTGCTAAGCCAGACTCCACCTCAAACGTCTGACGGGACCGTGCATTCATTCATCCTGCATCCCCCAGCCCCAGAAAAGCCACTACCCGGATGCAATAGAGCCCATGGTTACATCTGTGCACTGAGGATGAGAGGTCAGCACAGAATCTCCTGAGGAGAAGCAATACAAGGGGAGGCTAGCAGTCTGCGGGTGAGTCCACCACGGCAGAGAAAGCGAGGTGGTGGGAACAGCTCTGGCTGCGGCATCAGGAAGCAGCTCACTCACATCCTGGTGGTTCCGGAAGCAGGGAACAAACAGGAAGTGGGACCCGAAATGGAACCTTTAGACCCTGCCCCACTTCCTCCAGCAAAGCTCCACTTCCTGAAGATTCCACACCTTCTAAATTAGAGCCACTATCATAGGACTAAGCTTTAACACAGGAGCCTGTGGGGACCGTCCACCCCCAAGCCATGGTGGAGGATCACCTGTAGAAATAGATCTCCTGTGCACTTCCACTGAGGAACTGTGGGTGATTTCCCAGACTCCTTGAGGTAACATCTTTGAGGATGCACCGACACAGGTGCAGGCTCTGCTGACTACCTCTTATTGTCCAAGGCTGAGGAGCTGGGCTTTCAGGCCAGACCCTCAACTTCAGTCTGCAGGGTAGTCCTGCCAACAGCCTTACCCAGGGCTCTTCACAGCCCTGGGAGATCTCACCAGCCACACGACACCTCCAAGAGAGTGGACAGCATGGTTGTAAAGCCACAGCCATACTTTTTGGTAGTCTTTTAAATCACTTCAAACATCTAAGTGCATAATTATTTACAAAAACCTTTCTCTTAAAAAGATGAAAAGCTTCTAATGACTCGCCGGCTGTGTTATTAACTTTTCTGTTGCTGTGATTAAAATCCTGATAAAAGCTCACAGTTCTGGGGTGGGGCGACACTACAGTCCATCACAGCAGGAAAAGCATGGCAGCAGTGTAACGATAACTCTTTCCGCCACAGCCTGAGTTCCACGCCACACTAGGGCCCCCAAACAACACATAGAGTCTTATGTTAGTTGCAATGCTGCTGGCCAATGACTAGTATTTCTCATTTGCTAGCTCTGTCCTAATTATCAACCATAACCATTAATCTTTTATAAAGACTTGTCTTATCTAGGACGCAGGCCTTGAGTCCTCTCTTCCTGGCGATCACATGGTGATTTTCCTCTTTACTACATTTCCCAGAATCCCCCTCCACTCCTAGACCCACCTATCTTGCTTCCCTATTGGTCAACAGTGCTTTATTTATCAACCAATAAGACAAACATATACACAGAAGGACCTCCCCCATCACAGCAGGGTCAGAAGGTAGAGAGCGCACTCATCTTCCATTCACAAAAAGCAAGGGGTGCGGGGCTTAGAGAACAGGAGGTGGGACAAGGCTATAAATCCTAAAAACCCACTCCCAGTGACAGACTTTCTCTCTCAAGTCTCCACCTCCTAAAGATTCCACCACAGCAAATCTATTTTGATATTGCATTTAGATCTGCCATTCATTCAACAAACCTCGGTGCCATTTCCAGCTAGCCTGGTTGTTTGAGGAGACAGATCCTCTGACATTATGGGGACAGGATGGAAACAAGGGCAAGCTATTAAGAAATGGAAATGGGTAGCCAGGGCTCTAGACCCAAAGTGTGAAGCAGGGACCACAGTAAGATGGGCCAGGATGCAGCCCACACACTTGTGTCCTATACTGGACAGTAGCAGCAAGCATTTATAATGGAAGGTATCATTGCCACAGCAGCCACTACAACAGCAAGATGTAATTGTGTTTAAGTTTCTGAGTAATGAATCAAAACTAGAGAATCCTCCAGTTTCCTGCTAAAGAATAAAAAGTTACAGTCAGTCTCCCTCAAGTTAAAGTGCCATTTTTACTGAAATATTACCAAGGTAGCCATTTTACCACGTAAAGATGATGGTGTTCCATATTGATATTTGGTTTGTCAACATTGATTTAATAGTGAATATAAAAGGGGAACGATTCCACAGAGCACACAGCCACACAGAACCCCATCTCTTCCTCCATTTGGCCTGGAACGTTCCATGCACTTGTGTCACACAGTATAGCAGAGAATCCATCAGGAAATGTTTGTTGTAGCTGCGGTGATCCAATTAGAAATGTTCCGGCAATCTCTGAGACAAGTGTGAAGAGGCTGAGAAAGTTTGAAGAAAGCAGAAAAATGCAGAAGCCATCTGGAAGTCTTAAATAGATGATGGTAATTATTCAGCTGTTTAGAAACAAGTCCTAAACAAGAAGTCTTGAAGCTGGTCTCTCATTTTCTGCTAAAATAATTGCCTGTTTGCTAGTCTTACAGTTGGGGTTTTGTGGTATCGCTAACCGCCCACATCCCCTCTCCTGTAGACGGATTCCATATGTCAAGTCCTTGGGGCCACACGGCACCTCAGGCCCCCCTGCCAAGGAGGCAGTGCCCCAGCTCTGAGCCCCAGTGCCTGTCTGGAATGAGCTTCCTGCTGTACCGGCACTTATTCTTAACCTGCAGGCCCAGTCCCGCTCCTGCTTCCAGTCCTCCATAGGCCCTCACGCTGTCTGCTTCTATTGTGAAGAAGGTGAAGAGGCACTGGTTGCATAAGGATGTGATGGGAATGCAAGTTTGTTTCTCTTCTAGTACTTTCCCCCATATGAGTTTAGGAAAGCCCTACTCAACACCAGCCAGTGGATACCAAGTGGGGTGAGAATGTCTCATGTTGTCTGGTTCCTATACCCAAGCCTTGCTGTGAGTCCAGGGGTCTTAGAATTGGATTTTAGGGTAGGGAAGAGCATGAAAACCAGAGTTTGAGCCCCAAACCTACATTTTTAGGAAGCCAGGAACATGCTTGACATCCCAGTGCTGGAGGGTATAGAAGGAGGGTCTCACTGGACAGCCAGCCTCACATTGTTGGTGAGCCCCACTTCCCAGTGAGACCCCATTTCAGGAAACAATGTGGAGGGTAACTAAGAATGACACCCAAACTGGGAGGTCGTGGCACACCTTTATTCCCAGCCCTCGGGAGGCAGAGGCAGGTGGATCTCTGAGTTTGAGGCCAGCCATGTTTACAGAGAGTGTTCCAGGACAGTCGGGGCTGTTACACAGAGAAACTCTGCCTTAAAAAAACCAAAGCCAAACCAAAACAACAGCAAAAAGAGTGATACCCAAGGTTGTCCTTTGGCCTTCACATACAGACATATATAAACACACATGCATGTATGCATAAACAACACATACGCACATGAAATATGTAGTTCAGCCACTCCAAGTGAGTCTCTGAAGGACACAAAAAGCTCTTGCCAGGGTCCCACCATCCATACCTGAGAACCCCCTGTGCTAGCCACAGCACCCCAATACTGGCATCCCCCATTAACTGAGTATCAAGGTGCCTCAGCCCTGCTCTGACCCCAGCCTCTTCCCCCAAAGTTTATGTCTTAGCTCCAAGCTCAGGCTGCCATGGTGGTTCAGACCCAATAGGACAATCTTCTCATTTGCAATAATCCCCTCAGATGTTCCTAGACCCCAGAGGATACCAGGAGACACAGACTTGCACCAAACTATATAGATGATAATTTCCCTGTTCATGAATAATCTGTGATAAAGTTTAATTCGTGAGTTGGACATGCAAGAAACTAACAATAATTACTAATAAAACAGATACTATAATAATATAATGTCCCAAAGGTTTGAAATGCAAATGAGGCACATATCACTCAAAACACAAGTGCTATGGCACTGTGATGGTGAATCAGGCGATGAAAGTTACCAATTCACAGGGAGAAAGCATGCTCTGTATAGATATGCTGGCCAGTGGACAATTCACAGGTGCCTTCTATCCCCTGCCCCCAGCCTGTGTTCTGGTCTTTATCTCCCACCAAGAAGCCACACTTCATGGAAAAACCAAAGCAAGGTTGTAAAGCACTATGTCACAGAGACAGCTAAGCTATGTGTCTTCCTAACATTAGTGTTCTGAGTCTATTGTGACAAAGTGACACTGACCAGAGACGACACTACAACCAGTTATGGAGGCTGGGTGGTTGAGAGCAAGATGGCCGGACTGGTCCCACTGGAGGCCTCTCCTTAACTTGGTCCTTTTGGAGGCTTCTCCTTCTGTCCCCACAGGCCATCTCTCTCTGAGTCATTGGATCAGAGCCCCATCCATGATAGGGGAGGAGGAATGAGAGGTAGTGTAAAGGCAAAGAGGAAGGAAGAGTCTGGCATGCAATAGTGGTGACAGTGTATGAGGGTCTTGGGGCAATTCTGTGTATGACTCCAACTCTGCCCCAGAATGACAACAACCAGTAGCGAGCTTCACCGCAGACTTTACATGACTGTCATCCAAGACATGGGTGCTTCCTAAGTCTAGTGTCAGGGGTGAGATGGAGGCACCTGTGTCCCGTGAGCCTCCCTGAGCACAGGGAAAGGCAGCTGTGTCTTCTCAAGACAGCCTTTGGGTGATTTGGCTGCAGTCCAATGGCATTCTAGCTCTCCAGTTCACACTTCCACCATTCACCCAATACCCTTTGAGACTCACATGAAGGGTGTGGGTGAGACAAGCTTCCCTAGGGTGCAGTAGTCACTACAAAAGCATCCATCTACCCCGGGGGTGATTTGGTGAATGTATATGCTCCTCAGCCTCAAATCTCAAGCCTTTGAACTAAAATTCCCAGAAAGAAACCCTTCTGAGGCTGAGCATGTCACAAAGGCTAAGTGATTATTAGAACTTCATCAATTGGGGCGAGGGTTGGAGCAAGGCAGGTCCAGAACCAAGTTCCCTCGAGCTGTCTTTCATCTCCTTTAGCCACTCACTGCCCATCTCTCTATGTGGCTTGTAACTGTCAGGTAAATCCTTTAGAATATACAAATAGACCCTGTCTCCCACCAATTGGAAAGCTAAGCACCACCAAACAGCTTCTGAGGCTGATGCTGTGGCAGAGGTGTCTGCTTTGCTGTGGTCTGGCACCTGACGTGCTCACCAACGTGTTTAAAAATGCTTTTGGTTTATGACTTTCTTTGTTCTGTTACTATAAAAACTTCACTAAACCATTACCATGTTGAACATGTCAGAGTGACCTGAATCTGCGTTTTCAGGCCATGGTCACTCATATCTGGTTCCAAAATACACTCTCCTCTCCTCTTTAGGTGGGAGCCGATTGTCTTAAAATTTGGTCATTGTGTCAATAAGCATATTTATAATCAAAGCATGAAATCTGGAGATGGTAAGGGGAATACTAACCATGTGAACTGCAGAGGCAATAAGCAACCTACTACACTGTAAAGCACAGAATCCAGAAGACAGCGAATGGTTTGTCAGGGAGCTCCCAGGATGCTCTGGGAAGGGGCACCCTCCACAGAGATGGGTTTCACAGGCAGTTAAGACACTTCCTGGGGCAGGAGTTAAATGAGAACAAGCTGTGGAAGATTAAGCACCTTCCCTTTATCCAGTTCTGATTCCAAGGCTGTCAGATGTTCGAGGCCTAAACCTGGACTTAAGGGTGTGGTCTCCATCTTTGTGACTGAGCCTTTGATGGAAGGGGCAAACTTGTCTAAGACTGAACTGAGTGGAAGGAGGAGGATGGAGGTAAACACCACCACAAGTTGTATTCTTCACAGTAGAGGACTATAGCATCTTCAGTGCAAAGCAATAAGTGAGATATAGCCCAGGCATCTACGGGATTTGTTCCTGGCAGAAATTAACTGTTCCCAGAGCATGTGAAATCTGCCTCCGCTGTTACTTTGACTGACAGGGTCTCTTCCATCTGAGACAGAGACAGAGAGAGAGAGAGAGAGAGAGAGAGAGAGAGAGAGAGAGAGAGAGAAAGCACTGTCTCCTTTAGCTGGGAGAACAGTAAGAGAGACAGCCAATGACAAGGGAAATTCAAATGTGCTCTGGATTTGCATAATTAATTCCAGAGGATGACTTAATTTTGGCTCTGGGGTGAAAGGATACTACCTCTAAAGTGTTGAGGGTATGCCCCAAGTGATATGACAGACTGTTGATTCCCCATAGGAGGCCTCACCCTTTCTGAGGAGTGGATGTGGGCAGGGGAGAAGGTGGGAGAGTGGGAGAATGGGAAGGAAGGAGAGGGAACTGGGGTTAGTATGTAAAATAAGATTGTTTTAAAACTAAAATAAAAATAATAACAATGAAAAGTGTCCTCTGAGATGTACCTATTTGTGATTTTCCTGACTTTAAAGTCAGCACAAAGCTGAGGTGTATGTATCCTGCTTCCTGAATGGTATTAGCAGTGGGCACAACTTAGGTTCTCTGGCATGCAAACAGTATAATTTTGAGTTTGTGCATTTTAAAATGAATGTTGTCTGTTATCAAATTTCCCTCCCAAAGTCACCCACTCTTGACTTGAGCTCTCCACAGTTTTACCTCTGAGAACATCACAAAATTTGCCCTGAGTGACAATGGGTTCCTGGTCCTACAAGCAGCGAGCACTGGGGACATTCCTTCCCAAGTTTATTCCATTAATCAAAACAAACTTGGTGGCTTAAAACAGCAAAATTTTGTCCTAGGCCCAAAGAACTCAAAGCCAAGATGTAAGAGGGCTCCCTCTACCACTGAACCCCAGAGGGGAGAACCCTGCCAACTTCTAGTGGCTGCCAGGAACCCTTGGCCTGCAGTATCAGACTCAAAATGCCACCTCACTTTCCCACGGCTTCTTCATGTTTCCCATTTTCCCCTTTTCTGTGTCCTAATAAGAACACTCTCAAGAATCCCATCTGTGTGTGTACAGGGTGTGTGCATGCAGGTTTTTCATGTGACTGCTGGAGACAGAACTTTCCTTCTTTGTCTTAATTACACCAGCAAAGACCCCAACTTAAAATATTTCTCGAGGTTCTGAGAAAGCAGACATTCTAGGAAGCCACTTTCAGCTCATTACACCAGACAAGAAAAATATTAATGAAACAGAATAAAGAATTTATAAATAAAAACAAATTTCATTGATATTCAGTCCCTGATTAAAATGACATTTCAAATTTTTGAAGGCAGATTTATTCATGAATATTAATATAAAGATTGTCTGATTATGAAAACTGAAAATGGGTTTCTGCCTTGTCTATTATCCTAATGCCAAATGGAATGTGTTTAAAACAGGTTAAGTTCTGAAAGAATGAAGAAATGGCAGTGCTGCTGTGTGACCACCAGGAGGCGCTCTTAAAACATAGCCATGGTCACCAATGTCTTTCCCTGTCTCCAGCCTGCACTGTGCCAGGCCTGAACAAGCCTATATGGAGATTCAAGCTGCAAGACTCCTCGGTGGAAGCACAGGGGAAAGGTTTTACAGGATTTGTCTTGGCAGTGAGTTCATGGCTTTGACACCAAAAACCCCAACAACAAAACAGAAACAGAAGGATGGCAAGCCTCCAAGTAGTTTCTGCACAGAAGGGAGACTGAGCGGCAACCACAGAAGGGGAGTGAGTGTGCAAGCCACATGGTGGATGGACTGACACAGGACATGAGGGCTCCTGCAGCTCACCAGCGAGTTAACAAGAACCTGAATTCACAAAGGTGTTGAGGGCTTGAGGAGACGTCCGAGAAGAGACGTGGCCAGCAGTGGTGTGAGAAGATGGATGCTCTGCATTTCTAGTCACCAAGGAAATGCAGAACCTGGTTAGGAGGCTGTTCCATGACAAAGAGAAAAGACAGAGTGTGGAGAAAATGGCCAGGTGTGGAGAAAATGCTACAAGCTGGTGGCTGACTGGAGGCCAGTGCTGTGGAAAGCACCGGTAGGCTTCCTAGCAAAAGACAGAACTCATGCGACCCAGCCATCTCATCTCTGGGTGTTTATCTGAAAGAAATGAAATCAGCTCTGCGTGTGATTCCCAGGGACACTCTGCTCGCAATTAACAACAGTGATCCCATTGACCGATGAGTAGATGAAAGCCCCATTTGCTTTCTGAGGCCGTGATGAAACGCTCCAACCTGAAGCAACTTGGGGGATTGAGGGACTTATTTGACAGACACTTCCAGTTCACAGCCCACCAGTGAGGAAGATTAGTGCCAGAGCTCAAGCAAGAGCCTGCAGCAGAAACCATGGAGGAACACTGCTTGTTGCCCCTCTCGCCTGTTCATGCTCAGCTAGCTTTCCCATACGTCTCATGGTGGGCTAGGCCTTCCCACATCAATAACAATCAAGACAGTCATCCACAGATATGCCCTTGATCCAATCTGATCTGGGCAGTCCCTGAGCAGAGATTCCCTTCTCAGGTGACTCTAGACTGAGTCAAGTTGACAGATAAAGCTGATTAGGAAACATGGCTTAGAGAACTGTTCAGCTTTACAAAGGAAGCAACTCTGCTGTGTGACAGCAGGCATCAATCTCACAGGCAAGGTGCTAAGTGAAATGAGAAAACAGTAATAAGTGTCATGAGAGTCCCCTTGTGTGAGCCATCTAAAATCTGGTGTCTTAGGGTTTCCATTGCTGTGAAGAGACACCATGACCATGGCAACTCTTATAAAGGAAAACACTTCATTGGGAATGGTTTACAGTTTCAGAGGTTTGGTCCATTGTCATCATGGCGGCACACAGGCAGACATGGTGCTGGAGAAGGAAACAAAAATTCTACACCTGGATTGGCAGGCAGCAAGAAGAGAAAGAGACACTGGGCATGGCTTGAACATCTAAGATCTCAAAGCCCATCCCAGTGACACACTTCCTCCAGTAAGGCCACACCTACTCCAACAAGGACACATCTTTTAATAGTGTCACTCCCTATGGACTTACAGGGGCCATTTTCTTTCAAACCATTACATTCCACTACTTGCCTCCCCAGTAGGCTTGCATCCATATCATAATGCAAAAATGCATTCAGTCCAGTTTCAAAAGTACCCATAGTCGATCATGGTATCAACATTGTTTAAAAGTTCAAAGTCTCTTCAGAGATTCATGCAATCTCTTAACTGTAAGCCCCTGTAAAAATCAAACTGAAAAATCAGATCACATACTTCCAACATAAAATGGCACAGGATATACAATACTGCATTACTGTCCCTACCTGCAGGACATAAACCTGGGGCAAGAGAGTTAGGGATAGGGAATGGGGACAAGAGCCGCAGAAAGAACAACCACAGGACAGGATTCTGATCAAGTGGCAAGCTTTACTTTTCTCAGGCTAGCTTATATAGTCAGGATATGGGGAGGGGCAGAATGGATTGCTTGTACACCAGGTGTTAGTATAGGCAGGATATTAGGAAGCCACAAAGAGGATGTTTGGCAGGGTAAAGAGTTCATGAGTAAGAGGTCCAGGAAGGGTTGCCTAGGTGACTGAGCCTGTGGGTGGAGGACTGGGTCAAGTTGTTTCTTTTCTTGAGCTGAGGTTCTAAGGAGCTGCTATGTAAGGTTAACTATGTGGCCTGCCAAGCATGGCCTAGGATCTCATGCCAAGCCCTGAAATTTGGCTCCCAACACATTACCATTCCAAATGGGAGGAAAGGCATAGTGGGGAAATACTGGACCAAAGCAAGACTGAAAACCAGCTAGCAAACTGCAAACTCTGGTTCTCTATGTCTGATGTCAAAGCACTCTTCAGATATCCAACTTCTTTCAGCTTCGCTGACTGAAACACACTTCTCTCTCTTGGGTTGTTTCCACTCCATGTTTGAAGCTTTCCTTGACAGGTATCCTGTGGCTCTGGCATCTCCAACAGCTTGGGGTCTCAAAGGCAATCCAGGATTCATCTTCACAGCTTCACACAATGACTTCTCTAGGCCAATGACTTCTCAATGCAGGGACACCCCGGACACACACCTGGCTTCAGTGACTTTCCTTAGCCATGGCAGGAGATTCCATAACCCATTTCTTCTCTCCTTGACTCTAAAGCCAGAATCACATGGCCAAACCTGCCAAATTCAGCTGTTTGCTGGGGATCGAGCATGCTCCCTTGTTCAATGACATTTTCACCACTTTCTGTTTTCAATGGTTTCCTTCACTAAGTGTGGCTGTCATGGAACTCACTCTGTAGATCAGGCTGACCTCAAACCCAAAGATCTGCCAGCCTCTGCCTTCTGAGTGCTGGTATTAATATGCCCAGCATTAAGCTTTTCTTTAATTCATTTTCACAAGTTGGAAGTTTAGCTGGGTGGGACCTTTCTCTGAGGTCACCTGACCCACTGTTCTTCTTAGCATTATATGTTTCTTTAATCTGTTTATACTTCTTGGTGTCCCTTTTCTCCTCAAATTGTGCATTTTGCATTTTTCCTTTCTCATCTTGATCCCTTTTTATTATAGATTTGCATAAAAGTGAACACTAATAACCAAGCCATACTATCAATACTAGGCTGTCTGAAAATTTCCTCTGCCAAAGTTGTTCATCCATAACTCTTCACTTTAGCATCAGGCATATTTTTTGGACAAGGGCAAAAAGCAGTCACTTTTTTTTTCACTAAAATACCACAAGAATGCTCTCTAGGCCACATACTATAATTCTCCTCGGAAACCTCTTGAGCTATGTCCTGACAGTTCAAATCACCCTCAGCACTACCATCTTCCATGCTTCTACTAGTATGTCCCACTAAACCCCACTTAAAATGTCTGCTTGCTTTTCTCATGCAAAGTCTGTATCCCTCCAGACAAAATCATGGTCAGGTCTATCACAACAATTCCCTAGTCCCTGGTACCACCTTCTGTCTTAGATTTTTTATTGCTGGAAAGAGACACCATGACTGTGGCAGCTACTGTAAAGAAAAGCATTCAGTTGGTGCTGGCTTGCAGTTCAGGGGTTTAGTCCATTACCATCATGGCATGAAGCATGACAGTGTGCAGACAGACAGGGTACCTGAGAAGAAGCTGAGAGTTCTACATCCGGATCCCCAGGCAGCAAGAAGTGAACTGGCTTGAACTTCTGAGACCTCAAAGCCCACCCTCTAGTGACACACTTCCCCCAACAAGGCCACACCTCCTCTAATAGTGTCACTCCCTATGGACCAACATTCAAACACATGAGTCTAAGGGGGCTGTTCCTATTCAAACTGCCACACTGGCCCTTCCTTTCATCTACTCCTTACTCTGCCGGCTCTCCCAGCTCTCCTCTCTTCCTTCTCCTCACATGGCTCGACTCAGGGTCATGTTCACTTTGGACTCTCCAAGATGCCCCTGCCTCTGCCTATGCATTTCCTTTTATCTATAATAAGCCTTCTCCTCCACCATACCTGGGAGAGGTCATGCCCTTCCATTTTTATTTCTATTTTTTCATTCACTAGCTTCTTCAACTGTGGAACAGGGTGTGAAAATTTGGCAATATTAAAAGGGCTCTGTGTGCATAATGACTAACACAAGAAGCCCTAGGAGCTGCTCCAAACCCACACAATAAAATCCTGTCCTGGTGACATACATCTGTTATCTAGTTCTCAGGAGGTGGAGGCTGGGAGATCAGAAGTTCAAGGTTCAAGACTGTATATGGGTGACTTTTCTGTTGTGATAAAAACACTATGACTAATGCCACTTGCAGAGGGACTGGTTTATTTGGCTACAGTTCCAGGAAAGAGAGTCTATAATAGCAGGGGTGGGGTGGGTGGCATGGCAGCAGGTGGGAGGGGCAAGAAGACAAGCACTCATATCTTCACCCACAGCATGAAGCAGAGAGAGGGAGGGGAGGTACAAGTGGGGGTGAGGCTGTGGAGCTCTCCAAGACCACTTGTAGTGACATACTTCCTCCAACAAGGGCACACCTCCCCAAACCCCCACAAACAGTGTCACCAGTGGGGACCAAGTGTTCAAATGCCTGAGCCATGGCAGATGCCTCTTATTCAAGCCACCACAAGATCATTCCCAGGTATAGAGTGAATCAGAAGACAGCCTTATGTCGTCAAAATAAATAGATAAATAATTTAAATAAATAAATAAATGCATTGCTCTCTACTGCAAACAACCCTATGAACATCTAGGCATGGGCAGAACAGTCAATTATCAGTGAGGATGTGGATGGAAGAGAAGGAGGCTGACCAGAAGGTGGGGACAGTGAGAAGAAGGGGAAGGAGACAATTGGGAATAAAGTGTGGGCACCAATATGGGGAAGGGAAGACTCACAAGATGGGAAAGCCACTCTGGAGGCAGAGGCAGGTGAATCTCTGTGAGTTCAAGACCAGCCTGGTCTACAAACCTACACGGAGAAACTCTGTCTTGAAAAAAAAAAGGAAAGCTAGAATCAGAATAGAGGGTCACTTGGAGAAATTTTCACCTTTGACTCAATTGTAAGTTTAATAAAACAATTAGGTTTTAACTTATTTTATTTTTTTATTTTCTTTTTTGGTTTTTCAAGACAGGGGTTCTCTGTGGATTTGGAGCCTGTCCTGGAACTAGCTCTTGTAGACCAGGCTGGTCTCAAACTCACAGAGATCTGCCTGCCTCTGCCTACCAAGTGCTGGGTGTAAAGGCGTGTGCCACCACTGCCCAGCTTTAACTTATTTTAAAATGCTGTATCTTATTTCTGTATCTAAATGTAATTTCTACATCTGTAGCTTATTTTCTTATAAGATTAGAGGTTTTTGCATTGTTGCGGTAGACAAATAAGGAAAATGGGTGCAATGAAGGAATGGGAGACCCCAGAAGAAAACTGGGTAGAGACTGTGAGTGATTTTCCCCAAGGCCAAGAATCCAACAGTGGCTGGCATGGGAGAACTTCCCATGTAAGATTTGCAAATAATTGTGCAAAAAAAAAAAATTAAGTGGGCATTTCTGTAACTGAACCAACCATCATCCTTTAGTAAGAAAAACAACCCAATCTTAGCCTCTAAGACACCAGCAGTGAAACTTCCTGCTGTCCCCCATTGTACTGCTGCTCTTCCAGAGAGACACCCCCAACCCATCCCTGCTAGGCACTTGGCTGAGGGAGCACCATCTTGACTCTAGGTCTCCGTGAGTGACGATTTCCCAGCTGTGATGTTTGAGCAGGCTCTGCAGTCCCACAGGGCTTCCACATCAGCACCCACTGCTCCTAATCACTGAGACTTCTAGATCAGCACTACCAAGAACAAGCAGCAAGGTAACCCAGCCGCAGACCTGCCCCAAGGAGCTTCTCGCCCTCTATGGAGGGCAGTCTCCACAGCACTAGCAGCATCCCCAGGGCTGAGATCAGCCAGTGTTGTGCTAAGAACTCTGTGGGCATGACCTTACAGTGGCTCCTGGAGAGGAAGTAACCCTGCCAGACAAGACCCCTCTGCTGGAAGTCACACTCCTCTCTCTCTCTCTCTCTCTCTCTCTCTCTCTCTCTCTCTCTCTCTCTCTCTCTCTCTCACACACACACACACACACACACACACACACAGACACACACTCACACATACACACACATATACACACACAGGCACACTACACACACACACACACACACACACACACACACACACACACACACAGGACCCAGAGAATGGGTCCTATAAGAAGCCTGCCCCGGGGCAGAGAACTGGGTCTAGTACTCAAATGATTGCAGGCATCTTTAACCTGTCTCCCAAATCTATGGATCTGTAAGTTCCTCTCTTGCCCTTGCTCTCCAGAGCTAAGCAGTGCAATCTATACAGCCCAGGCTCCCTTGGGCCAATGTGTCCTGCAAACAGGACCTGTCCTACTCTGTTTTCCATGGCTACAACAAAACACTGGCCAAAAGCAACTTGGGGAGAAAAGGGTTTATTTCATCTTAAAGCTTAACAGTCCATTGTCAACGAGCCAGGGAGAGAAACAAAGGAGAAGCCATGGGGAGATGCTATTTGCTGGCTTGGTCTTCATGACTCACTCAGCTGCTTTGTTAAAGGCAGCACAAACCATCTGTCTGAGGGGGGGGGGTGTTGCCCAGAGTCAGCTAGGCTCTCCCCCATCAATCATCAACCAAGAAAATGTCCCACAACCTTGCCTTCAGACCAAACTTAGGAAAAAATTTTTGAGGTTCCCCCTTCCCAGATGACCCTAGTTTTTGTCAAGTTAAAAACAAACAACAAAACCCAGCTAACCAGCACCCTGGAAAGTAAATGTGTGAGATGCCCCTCTCCCATTCTTGTTCCCCATGAAGCTCACATACAACTACAGCCTCAGCAAGTGACCTTCCCAGGTTACTGTCATTCCAAGAAAACTAACATTAAATTCCATGTCCTGAAAACTTTTAGGTTGATGTTCATGACATTAATCACATTATCACTGTATACAACTACCCCCAACATCCACCTCCAGAACTTTCCATTTTCTCTAAGAGATACTGTGTCTGTACCAAACGCTAACTGCCAGTCTCCCCACCCAGCCCCTGGGGGTACCTTCACCATTAGGTCTCTAAGAAACAGGGGCAAAATGCTAACTGGGGTGCCTATTGTAGGGTATTTGATCACACTGTGTGAAAATGTGTCTATGTTTTACTTCACCTGCCCAAGCTACCTGATTGTTTTAATACAGAGCTCAATGTCCAATAGCTAGGCAGGTCTTTCAGATAGAGAGAGAATCTAGAGGGATGAATCTAGGTGCAGGAATTTCATCACCTAGACACAGAGGGAGTCAGAATGGAGGAGCATGGAGGAGCAGTAAAGAGCCACGTGGCAGAAGTTAGATTAATAGAAACAAGTTCATTTAAGTTATAGGAACTAGTTGGGAACAAGCCTAAGCTAAAGGCCAAGCTTTCACAATCAATAGCACATCTCCGTGTCATTATTTGGGGTCCAAAAGAAAAGTCCAATGACTTTTCTTAACATATCAGCCTACTTAACAAATCAAAGGGGAAGTCGGCCCGCAGTCTCAGCAGTGACAATACTGGTTACAGAGTCCTAGCTGCTCTCAGCACTTCTCACCCTGCCCCCTACACTGAACCTCCCCAGCCCCTGAACTTTACCTCTCTTCCCCCAGATTCTGGGATTCCTATATAACCTCAGCCATTTTGACAGTGCAGCCTCTTGGTCTGTCAGTCCTAGGCTCTTCTCTTACTCCCTTTTCTCTTCCTTTCTTGCTCTGCCTCCCCTCCTCTCATGGCTCTGTTCAATCTGCTGGACATGGTCAGTCCAAATCCTTCCACATGTGATGGGGGACGTCTTTCTGTGTATGTTTATCTTATTGGTTGTTGAATAAAGCACTGTTGGGCCAATGAGGCAGCAAGTTAGGCGGGACTAGGAGTCGAGGAGGATTCTGGGAAATGTAGTAAAAAGAAGTCTTGTGATCCAGGCAGGAAGTGACAGACTCAGATCCAGGCAGACTCAGACTATAAGAAGGGACAAGAAGGAAATCGCTCTCTTCCTCTTCCTCTTCCTCCTGCTCTCTGCTCTGGAGCCACCATGTGATCCCAGGAAGACAGGACACATTCTGCCAGCATCCTCCATTAGATAAATCTTATGATTATGGTTGATAATCAAGACTGAGCTAGCAGATAAGAAAACCTAGCAGATTGGCCAACAGCATTGTACCTAATATAAATCTCTGTATGCTATTTGGGGCCTAATATGGCAGGTGGAACTCAGGTGGCTTGGCAGAAAGACTTACCATTACAAAATGGTATCAGGATGTGGGATTACGAACTGCCACATAAAAAATTAACAAAAGCTTAAAAAGGGATTTTAGCAGCAAAAGAACAGAGACAAGCATCACTTCTTGTTATCAGCATTTTCTCCGGGGGTTTCTGTTTTGTGAAAGACAAGCAGAGACTCGAACGGATCCTTTAAGAGAGGCTTTCTGACTCAGCATAAGCAGAAAAAAACTGCAGGGCTCTTTTTAAGAGGCCCGGCTAGCTCAGTAGATAGAGCATGAGACTCTTAATCTCAGGTTCGTGAGTTCATGCCCCACGCAGCTGGCAGGGGCAGTGACCACATCTCCAAGCCGGCAGCCTACTGCTTGATGGCAACATAGACTAAGGCAGTGAGCACAGCTCTCGGCCTGGTGGTAAATGTACCCCCACCATTTTGGAAAGACAGCAACTAAAAAAGCCTCTGCTTTAACTTTAGCAATGTTGTTTACCAGATAAAAGACTGCGTGGCTTGAAAAAACGAGGAGGAGGAGGAGGAGGAGGAGGAGGAGGAGGAGGAGGAGGTGGTGGTGGTGGTGGGCATTGGTGGCACACGCCTTTAATCCCAGTACTCCAGAAGCAGAGGCAGGCAGATTTCCACAGAGAAATCCTGTCTCAGGAAACAAGAAAAAAAGGAAGTAAAGGAAATAGAATAATAAAAAGCCACGTAAAGATGGAAAAATACACAGAGAGTCTGGATACTGTATGCTATTGTATTGTCTTTGAATTGTTTAATTGCTGGGGAAGAAGCAAAAACTGCTACAAGACATTTGATTATAAATACTGCTAAATTAATCCAACTTATATATTTTAAAAATGCTTTGACTTCTAAGTTTGAGTATGAGGACAGGTTACTTGGGAAAGGAGTTTTTGCTTATGATTCCACAGAAAATGTAAAGCCATGGATTCCTTCCAGACTAATATGGTTTGATCAGCAAGACCCCCCTGAAACATCGGCCCAACTGATCCTACATCCAAAACAGCTGAGATGATGCAGTCATAGATGACTACAGCCAGGTTTCTGGGTTTTCTCATGATCCCCATGATATGGATATCACCCCCAACCATCAGGAAGTAGTTTGGAATGAATGACACCCAAATTCCCAAATATGTTTTATAAATGTTTGTTTTCATTTAAATTGGGTTGTTTATAAATGATAATGATCACAGTCAATCTCTTTTTAAAGGAAAAGGGGGAATAGGATATATGAATACTTTGCATTGGTATGGATTTTCATTTTTTGATACAACTTTAAGGTCAATTTTGTGATATGTATATGTCTCCTCTTGTTTGGTACTGTGTTTATACTGATCTTTTTAAATATAATGCATAATTAAATACAGATTATATAGTCACCTATAATAGTCAGAACTTAAAACTAGGTTAATTAAGTTTTCTAGATATACAGAGATGTATTTGAGATGGATAGATATTCTTCAAACCTTTCAAAGAAATACAGAAATATGGCATTTAAATGGTTTAGGGTTTTTCTTGGCAGTGAGACACAACTGCTCCTGGCACACCAATTACGTTGAAAAGTAGGATGGGCATCAGAGAAACTCAATATGGAATTTGCCTTCAACATGGCAAGATTAGCCATTTGGGAAAGAAACTGCTCTTGCCTGGACTGGTTGTTGCTGTATAAACTGGACATGCAGGACCCACAGGAAAGTGACTGCAGAACTGGCAAAACAAGACAGTACTGAGGGGTTCCTGCTTCATGGAGAGTCTGCCAGACTCACTGTAGCCTACAGGCTAAAGATGGATGCCCCAATGTTACAGAGGAATGTTGGGTGACTGTCCAGGTAGTGAGATGTCTCTGTCAATTCTAGAGTTTATATATTATCCTTCTGTGGTCTTTGATGGAGTTGAAGACAGAAAGTTATGGTTATAGTTTCCTTTAGTTATTATAAAAGATAAGTTACATATAAGAACCTAGACTCACAAAGATAGGATAGATGATAGAATACTTTCTTTAAATCTTGTGTAATGTTAATGAACTAAAAATTGTAACTATGGTTCTTACTTGATAACTGTTTTGTTATGTATTTTACTATGTTAATGTTAAAACCCTTCTTTTTATTTAGAAAGAAAAGAGGAGATGATGGGGGCCGTCCTTCTGTGTATATTTATCTTATTGGTTGTTGAATAAAGCACTGTTGGGCCAATGAGGCAGCAAGTTAGGCGGGACTAGGAGTCGAGGAGGATTCTGGGAAATGTAGTAAAAAGAAGTCTTGTGATTCAGGCAGGAAGTGACAGACTCAGATCCAGGCAGACTCAGACTATAAGCAGGGACAAGAAGGAAATCATCCTCTTCCTCTTCCTCTTCCTCTTCCTCCTGCTCTCTACTCTGGAGCCGCCATGTGATCCCAGGAAGACAGGACGCATTCTGGTAGCATCCTCCATAAGGTAAGTCTTATGATTATGGTTGATAATTAAGACTGAACTAGCAGATAAGAAATCCTAGTCATTGGCCAACAGCATTGTACCTAATAAAAGTCTCTGTGTGTTATTTGGGACCCTAACATGGTGGTCAGAACTCAGGTGGCTTGGTGAAAAGACTTATAACATACATGCATCTTACTGTGCCTAACCCTCATGTCTATGATAAACCTTTTCTTCAACCATACCTTAGAGCAGTCATGTCTTCATTTTTAAAATCACCACCACCGCCATTCTACACTCTGTTAACCCACTACCTACAGTCCACTTATAAGTGGTATGGTGCACTGTTCTTCACAGAGTATAATGTATCAAATTTATCCATGTTGAAATGTGTATTAGGATAGCCTTTCACAGGCAAATAATAGTCTGTTGTATATACCACATTTTTGAGCCATTTATCTATTCCTATTTGGTTTATGTGCCATCAGCATATATGTGTTCTGCAAATAACAACAACAAAAAATACCCTCATTGTACACAGAGGCAGAAAAGCAAGTGTTCTATGCTTTCAACCACAATTAACTGTTGGTGGACTAGAAGTCACACACTCTTCATCACGGTGGTAGTTGATGCCACCTGTTATCACAGCAAGATTCCCTTTTACAAGTATTCCTTGCTTAAGTGGCCCCTTCCAACATTCTATCTGCTGTAGGTTAATACTGAACAGGGCATCGACCCCAGCCTTCTCTGTGGCAGCTGTTTGACAATTAGCAACTTATTAGAAGAGATTTATGGGGGAGTGGGGAGGGAAGAGAAATGATGGAGCATGTCCTTCTGAATATATGTTTCTCTTATTGGTTGATGAATAAAACACTGATTGGCTGATTGGCCAGGCAGGAAGTATAGGCAGAGCTAGAAGATGAGAATTCTGGGAAATATAGGCAGACAGAGTCGTCACATAGAGCCCAGGAAGAGAGGACCTAGCAGACATTCTCCAGTAAGCCAAGACCATGTGGAAATACATAGATTAATAGAAATGAGTTAATAAGACAGAGCTAGCCAATAAGAATCCAAGCTACCAGCCAACAGTTTTGTAACTAACATAGTGTCCATGTGCTTATTTGGTGCTAAAGAAGTTGGCTGAAAGCCCAGGCTGGGAAAGAAAATCCAGCAACAGAGAAGAGAGACTGCAATCACAGGCTTTTCTTGGGAGCAGGTCCTGGAGCAGAGACCTCCAGGGTAGAGCCAAAGATCTCAGACTTCAAGACTGGGGTTCCCACAGGAGATGGAAAAACTGGTGGTAGAGGAGAAAGATTGACCAGTGTGTTCCATCCTGGCAAGTGCAGGGACAAGGAGGGGGGCCACCCCAGGAACTCAGCTCTAATACACACATGTGCTAGGAGCCAAGCAAGAATTCTCACCCAGAAAGCCCTAGGATCCTCCAGAGGGATGCAGACACAGTTTAAACAGGATTTCAAACTATGCCTGTGCATAACAGAAGTACACAACACAAAATAAATGTCTAAATCAGTTACCTACTCCTGCTTACACATCCAGGATGGTGAGGCATTGTACAATTTGGGAATTTCAGAGTTGTAGTTTCAAATTTTCCTAAAGTTCCAATCCTATGACATCATCCCTTTATGTCTTATGAACCCCAAGTCTAGAATCCTGCCTTACCCCAAGGTAATTGACATCATGCTGTCTTAGCTTCCTTAATTCCCCCTCTGTGGCTACAGCTCACAAACTCTGGCCCATTGTCTTCATCGCTGAACCCTTAGCATCAAGAATGCTGCCTGCATGCAGTAGGTAACTCAGCAATTAGATGCTGGAGGTGGCCTAGCAATTTCCCCATCTGGGTGCAGATGGGAGCATTTGGCCTCAATGAGCTTCCTTTACACAGGGTGCAATATGGAACTCTCCCAGTAGAGGCCGCTGAAGGGCCATAGAGAAGGACTCAGCCTCTACTGGAGTAGGTATGTGCCTCCTGGTATCTGGTGATGATATTTTCCATCTTACCTGACTCAGATACCAATTCTCCCGTACAGTTCTTTGTTTGGAAGGACAAAGCCCTGTCCTCACCGTGTTATGACCTGAAGCTGACTCAAGGGCCTGGACCAAGCTACTTGTCCACTGGCTGGACACATTTTATCCCATGATGTCTGGCCTGAAGCCCTTGGGAACATGTGTTGTTTTAGGCACTTCCCTTTGTCTCTCCACCCCCACCCCATTACCACCCATCGGTTATAATCCAGTATTTAGTCTACCTCTCTGGGCTCAGACTGCTGCAAGTGACCATTCAGTCTCCAGTGTCCAAGGCCTACTTGGGATCCAGCATCTTACTGGAGGATAAGGGATAGGGATTGGGGGTTGGGGGTGAGTTACTGACCCAAAGAATAGTCTGTCGATCAACCATCCCATTAAGAAACAGCCAGGGACCTGGGTTGTGGGAAACATTCATCAGCTGACTTATCCCAGCTCTTTCTCTACATTTTGATATGGAATGTGACAACCCACCTGACTGCAATGATAGCAGCCAATCGTGGGGGGGGGCACCCTCCAATGCTTACTGTGAACATTTTATACATATCAACCAACTTGTCCCTCACAACAAGCCTGTGGGGTGTGTTACCTGTATCAGTCCAGCTTTGCATAAGCTAAAACAAACACATGGACACCTATGATCCAGGTCCAGGCCACAGGCTATAAGTAAGTGAACGTGAATGTGAATGTCCTTTCTTTATCATTTACATAAAATTTAAATGTATGGCACATACAGCAAGGGACACAAGTAACTTTTCTAATTACCTTCCAATTGAAAAATATTCATTATATACATCAACCTAATCTCCTCCAGAGGAGGAGGATTGAGGTTATGAATACACAAAGAAAGAACAAATGCACATATGAAGGGGAGCATGAGGCATGCACACATATGCAGGGCTGTGGTAAGAGCAGAAATGAGAATGCTACTACACATGGGGGTTCAAATGCAATTGGCAGGAGAGTGCTCTTTGTATCAGAACACAGGGAAGCATGGGCAAAAGGATTCTGACCCAGGACAGGGACTGCAGAGCCCTTGGAAGAGCGGCTGGCTGTATGGATTTAGAAAACTAGACCCACTTGACTGAAAGCTTCTTGAGGGTGAAGACTGTTCAATGTCTAGAACACAGCCTGGCACATAGTAATTGTTCCAAGCTTATGTGCTGGGGGAAAGAAGGAAGAAGATGGGAGGGAAGGAAAGAAGGGTGGGAGCCAATGACCACCTGGGAGGCTGCAAGCTAGATATCTGGGAAGATGGAAGGCACAGGTGAGACGCAGTCTCTGGGGGCAATAAGAGAGGACACTTCCTCAGGGATAAAGGCACCATACATAGAGCCAGCTCGAATACCTTCATGTTGGGTATAAACTGTCGGGTATAAACTGTTCAAAGAGTACATGTATAACTAAGAATAGTTTTACCTTAAAACCCATCAAGAGAGCAAATACTTCTCTTTCCCGTTTGATGTTTTTGGCTCCCTCTGAGTGGGGAGATGGGACCGAACATTTAATACTAAATTGAAATAGGGAAATGATTTTAAATGCTCACTTGGAATTATCATCCATCAAGCCAAGATGATGATTTTAGAAACGGCTGTTTGCTTTACTCTCTAGCTAAACATATCCCCTCGAACCTGACCTGCATCTGGTTGCTAGGGCAAGTACCAAATTAATATGTGCTCCTACACAGTGCCCTTAATAGAACCCGAGGAGGCATTTAAAAGTTGAGGAGATGAGAATATTAAAATTACCATTCACCACCATCCGAGCACATGATGGGTCTTTAAGCCAGTGCACATCTAGTGCAGGCTTCAACAGTGTGACTGCACCAGGAAGAATTCCTTTCTTTTTACTCCATTTTGTAGTTGCTGCCAAAAGGTCAGCTTCCATGAAGCTGCAAAATCTCCCCTAGCTTATGTACATGGCCATTTGAATCTCATGTATAGAATTATGCAATGCTGAGTATCTGACTACACAGCCACTTCTCATGGATGGAGGGATATCCAGCTGCTTTCTCCGAGGTACTAGCCTTGGGACGCCATGGCTGGTATTTATCATTGCACTTGGAAGTTCCTGCAGAGCCCATGGAAGTGATCGCATAATTAGGATCCACTGGCTACCCATGTCAAGAGTCTTGAATTGCTTGTCCTGCAACAGATGGGGTTGTGCATACCTCCCCTCCCTCCTTTTCCCATTCCCTTTCATTTAATAATAAGAATAATAAAACCCTCCACGTGAGCTCTGTCACATAGCATCTTTCTCTATAGTATGTTTGGTTTTTTTTTTTTTAATTATAGCAGCATGTGCCCAGCAACAGTAAGCCATCAGCTCTTCTTGGTCCTGAGAGGTGAGTCTAGAATGATCTACTTGGGTGTTTACACTCCTTACAAAAGAGAGACTAACGGAAGAACTTTAGAAGTGATGGGGACTGAAGGGTGGAGGCTAGAGAGTAGGAATAAAATATTTGTTGTTCTAATTACAGAGATGGGGGTCTCATTTTCAAAGAGAGAACATTGCCAAGTAAAATAGGTGCTGTGGTTTGGAGGAAAATAACTTCTCTAGGTTCATATGTTCAAATGCTTTGTCTTCAGTTGGTGGACCTGTCACTGGAGGATTGGGAAGTATGGCCTTAGAGAAGGTGTGTCACTGAGGATGGGCTTTGAAGTTACAAAAACCTATGCCATTCCAGTCGACTCTATCTGCCTCATAGTTACTGTCTCAAAGTTTAACTTCTGAGCTATTGCTCCAGCATCATGCTGCCTACCTGTTGCCTTGCTCCCTGCTGTGATAGTCTTGGACTATCTATAACCATGGACCCCATATTAAATGCTTTCTTTTATAAGTTGCCTTGGTCAAAGTACCTGTCTTAGTTATAGTTACTATTACTGTGATTAAACATCCTGACCAAAACAACTTGGGAAGGGCTTTATTTAGCTTATATTTCCATGTCACTGTTCACCATCAAAGGAAGTTAGGACAGGAACTCAAACATGGCAAGAACCTGGAGGAAAAGCTGATGCAGAAGCCACAGAGGAGTGCTGTTTACTGGCTTGTTCAGCTTTCTTTCTTCTAGACCCCAGGATCACTAACCCAAGGGTGGCACCAACCACAATTGGCTGGACCCTCCTTCCATCAACCATTAATTAAGATAATACCCTACAGGCTTGCCTACACCCTGATCATATGGAGGCATTTCTTAATTGAAGCTCCCTCCTCTCAAATAACTTTAGCTTATGTCAAGTTGATATAAAACTACCCGGCACAATTGACCCCTTGTCATCTTGACAAACACGTCACTGCTAAGCCACAACCCTTCCTTTCTTGTTCATCCCCAGGGTGACACATTAACATCAATACCACAATATAAAACATTTTATGGATGTAAAAATGTCTCAGACTTTACAAATTCAAACATTTTAAAATTCAGTCTCTTTCCAAAAAAAATCCAATGTCTCTTGTAAAACCTAAAATCTCTTTAAGCATTCAGTTTCTCAACTGTGAGCTCCTCAAAATAAAAAAAAAATAAGTTAAATGCATCCTTCAAGATGGAAGGACCAGTGCACAGTCACAATCAAAGCAAAGCAAAAACTAAGCTCCAACTGCGTGACTAGCTCAGTATTCAATGTTTGGGATCCACTCACCATCTTCTTGGCTCCAAGGGCTCAGATCATTTCCCTGGCCCCTTCCTCTGGATTCACACACATGGATTGTTCCCTATACTCAGTCCATCTCCACCCAATACCTGCTGCTGTCCTTGGTGATTGTCCCATGATGCTGGCATCTCCAAAATGCTGGAGTCTTCTGCTGCAAATGGGCTGCACTTTCACCAATAGCTTCTCCAGAGCTCTCTTCAGGGACTCCAGCCCTGCCACACAGTGCCAAGCCTCAGCTGTTCTCTATGACCCCTACGTGCCTTTAAAACCAGTATCACCTGAGTGACTCTTACACTACCAAGTTCAGATGCAAATGTGAGGGACAACCTTGGCCACCTCTGTGTGATGACTCTGAGGAAGCACTTCCCAGAAGACTTCACCTCGATGGCACTACTTCCTTCTTAATCACTGCTAATGTCTCAGCTCTAGTTGACCAGCATCAAATATCCCAGTAAAGAAAAAGTTTTACTACAGTAGTTCTGATCTCTTGTTAATCACAGCTGGCTTTTCCTTCTCAGCTGACCAGAACCACAGACTCTCAACTCAATATAGCAAATGGCCCTGACAGAGTCTTTAAACTTCCCTCTAGAGCTTCACAAGCCAGGCCTTCACCTTGGGGACTGCTTTCAACGTTCTTATCTCCCAAGCTCCTATAGAACCTCCCACTGAGCTCTCAACACTCAATGCTTTTCTAGCCCAAAGTTCCAAAGTCTTTCCATAATTCTCCTCAAAACATGGTCAGGTCTATCATGGAAATACCTTACTATGCTGGTACTAATTTGCTTCAGTTACCACTACTACTTCTGTGATGTAACAATACCATGACCAGAGCAACCCGGGGAGGACAGGGTCTACTTGGCTTACACTTCCATCTCATAGCCCATCACTGAAGTAAGTCAGGACAGGACCTTGGAGGCAGTAGCTAAATCAAAGACCGTGAAGGGGTGATGCTTGCTGCTCATGCCTTGCTTAGCTTGCTTTCTTATAGACCCCAGGACCACCAGACCAGGAATGGGACCACCCACCATGAGCTGAGCCCTCCTCCATCTGTCACTGATTTAGAAAATGCCCTACAGGCTTGGCTTCAGACCAGTCTTATGGAGATTATTTCCTTAATCAAGGTTCCCTCCTTAAAAATAGCTTGTGTCAAGTTGACATAAAACTATCCAGTACAATATCTCTTCACAGCATTAAAAAGGTATTCAAGACAAAAGGCAAGTGGTTTATTCTTCAAGATGGCAGATGTATGGAGACATACCTCTTCTTCCAGTAACCAGATGCCAGCTGGGCAAGGCTACAGGGCCACCAGCAGGTGCTTTCCATGGCTCAGCTCTTCATGGAACCATCACGGCACAGGTGATAAAACACCTGGGACTCAAGGTCAAATGAGCTAGGACTGCACCCAATCAGTCATACAACATCTAGATAAATGTTCCCATGACTGCTAGTGGAGATGATTTCTTTAGGGTCATCCCGTTAAAACTCTCTGACCTTCTGACTCCAAGAAGCTGAGCTAAGATTTTGAAGACAGGTGTTGGAAAAGGGTTGATTCCACAAAGCAAAGAAAATCTGACTCTCAGATCAATGTAATAGGGACCCTCTACATGTGTCCTTTGGGCCAAAGGGCTTCTTACATTAGCATTCCATGCCACATCCCTTCCCCACTTTTCAGCTGTCTTTTGAAGGGTTGTCATTTCATTCCATGTACAACAAGTCAAAGGATTTTGAAGAACTAAAGCAACTCCTTGCTAATTATTACAAAAACATTAATATTGAGTCACCTCAGCTTCCTAGATGGTTTATCAATTAGTCCCTTGAACAAATATTTGTAACTGCCTGCATTAATTCCCAATGGCTGTCCTGACAAACTGCCACAAACACAGAGGTTATAACAACAAAAGTTCATTCACTCCCAGCTGTGACAATCAGAAGTGATAGGGGTTGTCCTTCTGTTTCTCTTATTGGCTGATGAATAAAACACTGATTGGCCAGTATCCAGGCAGGAAGTGTAGACAGGGTTACCAGATGAGAAGAATTTTGGAGAGAGGCCGCCAGAGAGATACCATTTTGAGTTGTTTGCCTTCCTGCTTAGTGTGCTTCCTTGTAGAAAGGTATGTTTCAATCTCACTAGAAACAAACCCACCATCCAGAGGGCAGCAGGCCTCTGCTAGACCTATGTGGGCCATGCATTTCTCAGTGGCTCTGAAGAACTCTCCTCTTCCCCTGATGCTGACCACTCTGAGTACTCTGAGCTTGTTGCATGCTATGTGGCAGTTTTGTGCAATAGCCACTTCGGCCATGACCAATGTTGCTGTCCTGTTGTCACTGTGTGTTACACTGCTGTCAATTAGCTCACAGAGCCATTAAAATCCTACAACTCTCGGGCTGTGGATCCCACCAGAACATGTGAGAATCTAGGATCTCCACTGTGTCTCAGCTCCTGGGTGAGCAACTGTGGTTGATTGTGCAACGTCCCAGGAGAACCAACACCATTCATCAAAAGCAATGCCCAGCACCAGCAGACACACAAATCGCTTATTTACATAACATGCTCTGGAGCCATAAGCACCTCAAAAGCAGCTGCTGGGGGTTTCTGGCTTAGAGGAGCCTGGCACAAAGTGACTCTCTTCCACACAGACAGCTAGAGCCTGCTAAGCAGCTGAGACACATCACTCCAGCTTTGTCTGATTCCAGGAAGTGAAGGACAGACTTTACATTGTGGGACGGTGAAACTTGGCAGTCCCCAGGTTGGGACTAGCATTATACTGGACACAGAATGGGGACCCGAAGTTACCCTGCGTATTGTCTGGTCAGGTTCTATACATGTTTCTGGTTTCTTTCACAGCACCAAAGCTGTACAAGATGCAGCTGTCACCTTTCCAGGTGAGACAAGAAAGGAGGGTCTTCTGTCTGTATTTAGCTCCTCTGTACAGCCTGCCTCAGCCATCACCAGCTCCCTGGGAAAACTGTCAGGGGGTGCCATCCAGCTGCCCGGTTGTTGGCTTTACCAGGGTTGGTAGAAATCTGGTACCCTTGACAACCAGGGATCTTGGGTCCTCTCCATTAAGTAAGGTAAGGACAGCTGGGTCACAGTGCTGCCCATGATTCAGGCAGCTGATAAGTGGGTACAGACCTCAGATACATGAGACTCAAGGTCCCACAAAGAATGATCTTGACATAAGTTGGCTAAGAAGCTGCAGGATTTCCTTGCTTCACCCTTGCCCCTCCAAGGCAGGGTGAAGGTGTAGGACTGCCTGAGGAGGTAGTAGTAGCCTCTCCACTGTTGTCATACTTCCCAGAAAGAGGGCAATGGCTGTAACTCCATGCACATTGTTCCTGAGGCCCAGACTTGACAACTCCCATGTTCCAAAGGGAGTTGCCTGGGAATTCAAAGACCCCTGTTATATTTATAATGTGCCCCATGAATGTGGGGGGGGGATTTAGTCACCAATGAAACAGAACTGAAAAATGGAGCCTTTGAGAGGTGATACAGTCGGAGCCCTCCTGAGAGGATGAATGCTCCTTAGTGGGTTGGCTGCTTTGGAAATGGGGTCATGGGTTTGGATTGCTCACATGTTCTGTGTGATGGGCACTCATGTCGTCTCACTCTTCCACCTGCCATGAGATGGCCCAGCATGAAGTTCCTTCACATTGGACTTGCCAGCCTCTAGAACTATATAAAACAAATCTCCCCTCTATAAATTCCTAAGACTCAGGCACTCTGAAACATCATCACAGGCTATTGTGTTTCCCAGTGCCTCAGAATCTAGGTTTGAGCTTAGGTGTATCTAATTCCCATACAGGCAGTGGCATGGTGCACTCAGATGCAGGTGCCCTGCAAAGAATCCAGTAGGCGATTCAGCAGTGGGGGAAGAGAGTCCAAGGAACTATTCATCATCCTGTCAGAGGCCTGACTACAGAATTGCTGGATATGGCTCCTCCTCACTCCTTGAACCCTACCCAAGATGGATGGGTCCACGTGAACTTGCTTCCCATTTTCTTTGTTGCTTCCATCTCATGACCTAAACCAGTGTCTGTCTAGTGGACCTCCAGTAAGCATTTGAGCTAATCAAACAGTTGATTAGAAAGGTTGGCCTCTGTGGACTAAGAACTGAAAAGACCAAAGCCCTTGAGTTTGTCTGTTATCACACAGTTAACCCCAAGCTTCTTCTTCCTGTGCTCAGTTTGGACACCTGAACCTAATATGCCCTTGTCTCCATCTGTATCTCTCTCCTACAGCACTCCTTTGTATGTGTACATGTGTGCACATGTGTGTGAGTGTGAAGAACAGAGAATTTTCCCTCAGGAGCCATCCATCTTGGGGTTTTTTGTTTAGCTTGGCTTTTTGAGGCAGGGGTTCTCACTGGCCTGAAACACATCTAGTAGGCTGGTCAGTGAGCCCCACTGGCCCACTGCCTCTGTCACCTCAGTGCTGGGATTGAGTACAACCAACCACACACACCCAGCCTTTTCTTTTTATGTGTGTTCTGGGGTTCTAATTCATTCTTCCAAAGCAAGGACTTCACCTCTGATCTGTTATCCCAGCCTCACTCTCCACGTCTGGGTAAGAAGCTCCCCAGTTCATACCCAGTACACTATCTCAACACATCTCATCAGGGAAAAAAAAAAAAAAAAACAAGATTTGAAATGTATCTGTATATAAAAGGTCTCAAAACAAAAAATGGGGGTGGGGGAGCTTTCCACTGTTGAGGTGTGTTTGAAGTTGGCTCAGAGAGGAATTTGAGAAAAGCCACAAGCATCTGCTGGCCAGCCTTGCCAGCCAAACACTATTCCATGAGGGTTGAGTGAAGCTGAGAATTCACGGGTAGGCACAGCAGACCTCACCAGCCCACTCAGCTGATTAATTTCCAAAACAGCCTTTTGCCAAATGGCTCCTGGCTGCATCCACATGAACAGCAATCTCAGCCACTGCTCAGAAGAGGCATTCTGGCAGGAAAGGCATCCGCAGCAGGGCAGATCTCTCTTGATGAGTCACACCAAGAGACACAGGACTGGAGGCCAGCAAAGCCCCCTAGTGGCCTTTCCTGATACTACTCCCACAGTGACCCTGGGCAGCTGCCAGTAGTCTATGCTGTCCTGAGAGAGCATGACAGCCTATGTATGGGACTGCCTTCCATCTTTAGTAGTTCAGCTATGTTCCTTGCTTTAGCTGGGCTTGTTGTCTGTTTACATCCCCTCATAAGAGGAGAGGCCTGGGAGGGGCATCAGGCCCTCACCTATGTATCCAGCTGCTCTCTACCACGGGCTGTGTGTACCTGTACTCTAACTGCACATGGTGGAGGTGGGGTTGGGATAGAAGATATAGGCCTGGGAATACTGGGGAAGGGCTCCATCTATGAAGCTGTGGGAAAGCCCTCACCCTCACTGGGTAAAGACTTCCCAGTGAAGCCTTTTTGGAAGGGATGCACCCACAAGTGAAATAGCTTTTCACTTGTGATCTTACTGTAAGGAAGCCCAAATGAACTCACTGGTTCCCAGAACAAACCTCTGTAGAATTCCTGGGTTCATCTTCGTGACCTACAAGGAGGAGAGGTCATTGTTTTAGCAACGTCACATTTTACAACTGATGTTTTTGGGACTTACCATTTTCTGGAACCCGTTTGCAAATGCTTTGTGTGTATGAACACTATGCAACCTGCAAGAGCTGGAATGTTGTCTATCCATTTGCCAGACAAACTGACTGAAGCACAAGTCAAGGTATGCACTCAAGGCCACAGGATCAGTCCAGGACTCTTTTCTTGTCAGGACTTAGCAGGATGGGAAATCTGCCACAGGATAGGGGGGGACCTGTTTCTCATCCCTCAAGAGCCTAAGAGGCCATGAGCAAAGCTGAGCAACCTGCCTATCATTAAGAAGTAGTAGGAAGTTCCAGAAGTTTCTTCACCCAGGAATTTTCAGAATCTGCTCCCTTCTAGTTGGTCTTTTACCTGGAGGGGACACTCAGATGGAGGCTTGTCTTAGGGTTTCAATCACTGTGAAGAGGCACCATGACCATGGCAACTCTTATAAAGGAAAACATTTAGTTGGGTGGCATATAGTTCAGAGGTTCAGTCAATTATCACCATGGTGGGACATGGTGGCATGCAGGCTGACATGGTCCTAGAGAAAGAGCTGAGAATTCTACATCTTTGCTCTACGGGAAACAGGAAGTGGTCTGGGACACTGGGTGTGGCTTAGCATATACTTCAAAGCCTATGCCCACAGTGACATGCTTCCTTTAAGAAGGCCACATCTACTTCAGCAAGGCCACAGCTCCTAATAGTGCCACTCCCTTTGGGCCATTTTCTTTCAAACTACCACAAGGCTCTTCCGAATACTGAAGACCCATACACTCATGCACAATGGCCATTCATTGTGTGCCAGACTCTGCCATGATGACAGGTCTCCATATTCTAAAAACCCTCAAGCAGTCCTCTCCCCTCCTCCTGCTTCAGTATGAGGGCTGTGACTAATAACCAGGTGGACAGAAATTCCTAGTGGAAGTGAGGATTTTTCTTAGCACACTTAGAAGCCAAAGGTTAGCAGTGGATCCCACACAGAGTGTATGTGAACCCTCAGAGTCATGTACTCAAATTCACCACTGTTGGGCCCCACTAAGTTTGTGGTATTTCTTTTTCCCTCAGCTGTAGGCCATGGTGACCTTAGAAACACTTGAGCTGACCCACCTGAGGAGAGAAGAACCTGGCACGCACCACAGTACAGAGAGCCTCATCTTCACTAATTATGTCTGTGGCATTTCCAAACACAGTCACATTCTGAAACCTGCAGCATATAGAACACAGCTCACCCATGTTAATTCTTTGAGGAAGATGTTTCCTTGTTTTTGCCATGCTAGGAGGATCCAATCCAGTGCCTTGTGTGTGCTGGGCTAGCATTCTTTCTCTGTGAATCACAATCACCCTTAGAACACTAACAAACTTTTAAATATTTGTTTTATTTGTATGTGTGTCTGTGAGAATGTATGTACATGAATTTAGCTGCCCGTAGAGACAAGAAAAGAACATTGAATCACCGGAAGCTGAAACTGCAGGCAGTTGTGAGCTGCCTAATGTGGGTACTGGGAACCCAACCTGGGTCCTCTTCAAGAACAGCAAGTTCTCCTAATGGCTGAGCCATCTCCCAGCTCCTCTCCAGCCCCACCCCGAATACCTGCCAACTAAAGGTTCTTAATCAACAGGACAGGCATCTGATCCCAACTTTCCTGCCTCATTCGAGGAGGGAAGAGGCATGGCTTCTTTTTCTCTCTATAATATAGCAGAAAGCCCTTTCTTATTTAAAAAGAAGGGAGCAGTAAAGACCCCTCCCTCCAACTCAGTCTCTCCTCACTGGAAATGAGGACCACACATGTCACAATTGGAAACAACCATCCCCACCACTGCCTGTTAACTCTGCCTACTCCCTTGTAGGACCTGTAATGTGAGACTTCTTCAAACCTTTTAGGGGACCTGGCCACACACCTCAGAAAAGCGTGTGATCCCAAGTGCTGAGGTCATTTTTGTATGAGCTATTCCTCATAGCACTGGATCAATTTCATCTAGTCAGTGTGACCTTGAACTAACAGAGATCCATACACCTCTACCTTCCAAGTGGTGGAATTAAAGGTGTGTGCCACCACTGCCTGATCTGGTTTGCTTTCTGAATCCTCAGGCAAGCTTTAATAAATCACAAATAATATATCATCACAGAAACTAACCACCTGCTAAAGCAGTGATGGCTTCACTGGGTGCCTTTCGGCTACAAAAGGTGCTACTTTAACACCAAGCAGGACTTGCTGCTGCCTAGAGAACCTTGTGATTGCCTGCCCACCATCTGCCCCCATGAAAAGCCTACTTACACTCCAGCCTCTTCCAAACCCACCATCCACCTCTACTTCACCCCAGCTGTACTTGTCACAGCCACATGCTGTAGGTCAGCCATAGCTGTCCAGGTTTGGACATGAATACAACCACTGGTCAATATCAGGAATTCTGTGGCTTCTGCAGGTGTTCCATGATTGGGAAAGAGTGATCCTTCCTGTGGCCTCACAGTGTGACAGGCCAGATTCTGACAGGTGTGTGACTTAGAAAGAATACCATCTATGAACAATGGTCTGACAGGCTATAAAGAATGTCTGCTTGGGGAAAGAAGAAATCCCAGTATGTACAGGGTTGCCATCATCTGGCAAATGACCCCCAGAACAGAGGGTAAAAGGACCCTCTGGTCTGCAGAGATGGGCAAGCTTCTGAGGCTATTCTGAAGTCAGGGTCTGAGCTAACCAGATCTCACCTCAGCCTCCACTTTCCCACTCAGCACCTAAGACTAAAACATCAGCACTCTTTCCATCGCTAGACCCTTTGGAGAAATTTGAAGTATTTGTTTTATTTAAGGTATGAATACTCCAGGCTAGGAAGATGGCTCCATGATTGTAGTGCTTGCTGTAAAAATGAAAACCTGAGTTTGGATCCCAGAACCATTTAGGGGGAAAGCCAGGCATGGCAACTCTGTTTTATAATCCCAGGCATGAGTAGACAGAGCTAGGGGGATCCCAACATTTCTTTTTTATGTAGACAAAAAAGACAAAATGTTGTGGGATATTTGTACACTGTGTGAAGATGTAGTGCTGTGATTAGTGTAATAAAAGTCAATAGCTAGGCAAGAGGTACAGGCAGGGAGAGAAAGGAAGAGGAGAAGGAATCTTGGGGACAGGAGAAGCCCGGAGACACGGAGAGGAAACAGGAGGTACGAGATGGAAGAGAGGGAATGCCACATGATCGAATGTAGTTAATATAAATGGGTTAATTTAAGTTATAAAAGATAGGAACAAGCCTAAGCTATATACTGACCTTTCATAATTAATAAGAGGTCTCCATGTCATGATTTGTGAGCTGGTGGCCCAAGGAAAAATTCGATTCCATGAGGCCCAGCACACCTAAGAACCCAGAGGTTTTGGGTGTTGATTCTTAGGCTGTGAACTCCTGAGTTCTCTAGGAGTCAGACCTGCTAAGCTATAGAGAACAAGGCCACCCAGGGACACTATCCCTCCTCCAGAATCTCACTGCACATGGGATGGACAAGACATCACTAGTACCATCATCTATTACCTGGGCTGACAGCACTCCTCACATGTGCACACAGTGATTGAACTTGCACATATGCACACATATGTAACACAACACTGATAGCAGCAGCCGGAAGACTCCTCACCAAGTTTTTAAGGCTGTGGGATAGTGCTGTTATTTTGTTGTTGTTGTTCCCTTCCTGGAATGAAGCCACAGGATGGTGGGACAGCTCTTGTTATCTATCTATCTATCTATCTATCTATCTATCTATCTATCTATCTATTATGGGTGTGGTGTGTGTATGTGTGTGTATGTGTGCAAGTTCACACACTGTGTGCACACATGGAGGCAAAGGATGCCAGGTATCCTTCTCTGTCACTACCCATCTTATTGCCTTGAGATGGGTTTCCCACAGAGCCTGAAGCTAGTCCAGCCCCCAGCAAAACCTAGTTCTCCTCCTGAAGCTGACTCTCACAGTGCTGAGGTTACAGGCAGGCACAGCCACACCTGGATTTTTATAGGGGCACCAAAGATTTGAACTCAGTTTCTAGTGTTTACACAGCAAGCACTCTTACCCACTACACCTTCTCCCCAGACATGCTCTCATTTATTCTGCAGAGAAATATTGTAGAAAGCTGCTTCAACTCACCACCAGGGTACCTCCCCTCTGTTCCTAGAGCCACAGCAGGGTCATGAAGCCAGAAGACAATGTGCAGCATATACACTTCCACAGAAGAAATGGCAAAAAAAATTGTGTGAGCTATCAGTCAATTGTTGTGTACTGAGTGGGGAGGCAATATGTCTGTGAGACAAGCGAAACCTGGGTCAAACGTGTGGAGCCCTTTTTAGTCTACATCTAGAAACCAGAGTTTTAGGATAGAAATTGTATTATTACATTTATGATAGATTCATTATATTTAGAATACATATACATGTACATATGTATGTATATTCAAATCCTAGCTCTTCCACCAACTAGTCGTTGGTGATTCCAAATTACCAAACCACTGTGAGCCTGTTTCCTCTGTCCATAAACTAAAGTCCATAACTCTCGTTTCTCCCTCCCTTAAAAGGTAGTACACAGGAACAAATTACACTGGGAACTGAATATAGTAGTTATTGTTAAGTATAAATAGCTATGGAAATGCAAAATATACATTCTCTCCTTGTGGTAAAAAAGAAATTAGAGAGACACCGTTTCTATTTCACTCACATCCTGCTACTGAGCCTCGTGGGAGCAAAGATGTAGTATAGATTAATACTTCTTCAAAAAGTTTCATTATATATTGATCAACAAAAATATTCTTACATATGTGAAGCAGGAGAAAGTAGGATGTTTCTTAAAACTGATTAAAAGCATCTATGCAAAAATAACCAAGTTTATACAGTTTCTTTTTTTAGATGGCAACCATAAAGACCAGATGATGGGAAGGAAGCCACCATGCTCTTTGAACTCGGGAAAAAAAAAATCAACATTAGTTGTGGCTAGTTTTTTGGTTTGTCTTGTTTTATTTATTGGGTTGCGTGGGTGTGGGTGGGTGGGTTGGTTGGTTTGTTGTTTGGCTGGTTGGTTGGTTGGTGGGTTGGTTATTGGGTTGGTTTGTTGGTGGTTTGGTGGGTGGGTGGGTTGGTTGGTTTGACTTTGAGACAAGGTATCCTGGGCTGTCCTGGAATTCATGGCGGTCCTACTTCAGAATCCCACTTGAGTGCTAGGTGGCAGGAGAGGTCTTACGTCATGCCGGCTTTCCTTCACCCCGCCCTTATGGGCGAGTCCCCAGGTCCACCTGGTACCTGCCCCAGGACTATTGGGCGGGGCTAGGGTTACTCCCTACAGTTGGTTGTTGGGTTGGTTTGTTGGTGGTTTGGTGGGTGGGTGGGTTGGTTGGTTTGTTGTTTGGTTGGTTGGTTGGTTGGTGGGTTGGTTGTTGGGTTGGTTTGTTGGTGGTTTGGTGGGTGGGTGGGTTGGTTGGTTTGACTTTGAGACAAGGTATCCTGGGCTGTCCTGGAATTCATGGCGGTCCTACTTCAGAATCCCACTTGAGTGCTAGGTGGCAGGAGAGGTCACCATGCCTGCTGACTGCTATTCTTTTTGGTGTAAGTTGTGATGCCCCTGGCCAGGCTTAAATCCACAGGATGAACAAACAGCCCCACCAGGGCCTGTGGGAAGACTGAAGGGGGAGAGATGAGGAAGAGGTAGTGTAGAACTGAGGAGGTGGGCTTGGGGGACCAGTGGTTCATACAAGTATCCAGCATGGAGAGGCAGAGAGCCCAGAGGGACCCTGATGCCTGCCATCACCTACTCTCAAAGAACTCTGATCTCATAAAGGAGAGGGTGTCTGAACAGGCCCTTCCCCTTCAATCAGATTAGTGACTACCCTAACTGTCATCATAGAACCTACATCCAGTAGCTGATGGAAGTAGATGCAGTGACCCACAGCTAAGCACTGGGCTGAGCTCCTGGAGTTCAGTTGAAGAGAAGGAGGAGGGATCATATGAACAAGGGGGTTCAAGAGCATGATGGGAAAACCACAGAGACAGCTGACCCCAGCTAGTGGGAACTCACAGACTATGGCCCTACATCTGGGGGACCTGCGTGGGACTAAACTAGACCCTCCTGGATGCGGGTGACAATTATGTGACTTGATCTGTGTGTTGGGGGGAGGGGCCTAGCAGTGGCACCTGGACCTATCCTGGGTGCATGAACTGGCTCTCTGGAGCCCATTCCCTGTGGTGGGACACCTTGCTCAGCCTTGATACAGTGGGGAGGGGCTTGGTCCTGCCTCAGCTTGGTGTGCCAGACACTGTTGACTCCACAAGGAAGGCCTCACCCACTCTGAGGGGTGAATAGGGATGGGAAGCGGGCAGGAGGTTGGGGGCAGGAGAAGGGGAGGAAGGAGGAACTGAGGTTGGTTTGTAAAATGAAAAATAATTTTTTTAAAGAAAAACAAAGAACTCTACTCCCAGTGGCATATGGAGGTGGGGTTTGGCACTTGGTATGCCAAGGGTCAAAAAGGGAAAGAAATTCCAAATACCTGTTCTTTGCTCCTGCACATGGTTATAGGCTGCACGCAGGACATAAATACTCATTTCTTGGTCTGCAAGACCTGGAATCCAACAGCTTGTTACCCACCCCACTATTGTTTTCAAGGCTCTGACTCCAGTAGATAAATACAATTACCATGTCACCTTTGCAGCCTGGACTCCACCAGAGGGTTCAAAGGCCAGAATATCTCACTAGGGAAGGACAGTACCACAGGTGACATCTGAAAGGGTATTAGGTCAGCTGCCAACCCCCATGCATGCCAGGGTTGATGGCTATTGGGCACAATCATCCTTTTTTTTGGGGGGGGTGTTTCGAGACAGGGTTTCTCTGTGGTTTGGGAGGCTTTCCTGGAACTAGCTCTTGTAAACCAGGCTGGTCTGGAACTCACAGAGATTCACCCACCTCTGCCTCCAAAGTGCAGGGATTAAAGGCATGCAACACCAACACCCGGCTGGACATACTCATCTTGATTGAAGCATGACAGGATGTGAGGGGTTCCTAAAGGGGCTGTCATCCTTTGAAAGCTCCCTGACCTGGCCCTACTAAGAGAGAAGTGCAAAGCTTTTTATTCCAAAAGGTGAATTGATCATTAACCTGCTTAGACTAATTAAGCTGTGTAGTTATACACCATCTTGATCCAGGAGTTCACAGAAGCAAACTAGGCCTGTGGTAGGGACTGCATATCACCAAGGGCCCCCCTTTCCATCAGAAGTCTTTGGAATGGTACCGTTTAGGGGTGGATTTAAGAACCACTAGGTAGGATGCTGAACAGGGGTCAGGAAGTCTGCTCTTCAGACCAAGCAGTGTAGAATGGGAAATGGCGGGCATTCTCCTGTGGATGACAAGCATGGTAGACACTGTCTGAGAATGAAGAAGTAGACACAAATGGGCAGGCAGCATGGAACAGGGTCTTCTTAGCTGTGTCCTCAGGGACTCGTATCCTCAGCTGCTGGCTTCTGGGACTGTATCGCTGTGTGGTCATACCATCTCCCTATTGTTCCTTGAAAACAAAGAACAGAAACATAAGATCCTTCCATTACCTGGTACAGTGCTCCATGGGGACATAACAAAGAGAAAAGCCTGGACTCTTGGAACAATGAGGAATTCACTCACCCTGTGAAAGAAGTGCACACAGCCGCCTTTTTTTCTTTTCTTATCCCCTTTATTTCCAAATACTCTAGTCTGAATAGAACATTTAATTCAGGGAAAGAAAAGTCACTCAGAGGCTCACCTTATTCACACAGATGTAATATTTGCATCCATATTCTGAAAGGGAGCCAGTGCATAACCTAGCCTTGTCCGGTGAGGTAAGAGGACCCCGAGAAATTGAGAAAATGTCAGGGTGTGGTGGGGACACGCAAAGGGCAAGAGTTGATAAGAGGGATGTGACTGTCTTCCTTTCTGATGTGTGTTGTCGGGTGGGTGGGTAAGGAAGTGTGGGTGAGTGTGTAAACACATGCGTGTGTGTGCACATGCGGATGGATCTCAAAGGCTGATGCCAGGTCTCTTCCACTATCACTCTCCAATGCACTTTTTTGATATAGGGTCTCCTGCTAAATCTGCAGCTAGTTTGCCAACCTGGCTGGACTGTCTGGGAGACTGCCCGGAACCCTCCAGTCTCCTCCCCTCCAGCCCTGGGTTACAGGTGCA